>NC_045984.1:31526776-31818379 GCF_010909765.2 Amblyraja radiata | reverse complement strand
CTGCCTTCACCCCATTCCTCTTTATCCCCCATGATTATATGACTGTCGTCATGTATGGTCTTTCCACTGACTGCATAGCACACAATACAAAAACCTTTTCAATGTACATCGGTATGTGCGGTTAAATAAACTATACTATTCAGTGAGCAAGCCTCCAGGACCCTCTGGCGTACAGAATTTCAGAGACACACCACCATCTGGAAGAAGAAACTCCTATCATTTTAATTTTAATCAACTGCCTCTCTTCCTCCAGGAATGTCCCCTATCTGAGATTCTTTCTCCAGTGGATATTTCAACCTCTCCAGTGTAAGAAGGAACTGCAGATGCTGGTTTATACCGAAGGTGGACACAAAATGCTGGAGTAACTCAGGGGACAGGCAGCATCTCTGGATAGCAAGAATTCCTTCAATCCAGAGATGCTGCCTGTCCCGCTGCGTTACTCCAGGATTTTGTGTTTTCTCTTTAGTATCTCTGCTATTATGCCCTCATAAATTCGCAGGTATTTCAATAAGATCACCTTTCATTCTTCCAAACTCTAAAGAATACAAATCAAACTTTCTTAACCTCTCATGACAGACCACCATTTTCATCCCAGGAATTAATCTCATGAATCTCTTCTGGATTTCCTCCAAAGCTAATATGTCCTTTTTTTAAATACAGCAGCCAAAACTATGCATGGATGTACCTCTTTAACAATTTAGGTAACAATACCTTCATATAAACTACCATTCCTCTCCTTGTACGCCTTCCATAATTTTCAAGAGTCATGTGTGTTTTATTGTCATGTGTCCAATGTAAACACGTTACTCCATAAACCCATAATAAACAACAAAAGAAAGTTCACAGTACAAAATATATATATGCACACACACACACGCACACAAAATAAATAAAGAAGCTAACAATAGTAGTGAAAACACAAAAATAATGTCCCCAAGTCTGTTGTTCAGAGCTTATTCGAGATTGTAATGTTTAATAGCCTGACGGTTGTCGGGAAGAAGCTGTTCCTCAACCTGGACATTACAGTTTTCAGGCTCCTGTATCGTCTTCCCGATGGCAAGGGTTAAATGAGAGCGTGGGTGTGGGTCTCTGATGATGCTGGCTGCCTTTTTGAGGCAGCAACTCCCGTAGATCCCTTTGATGGTGGGGAGGTCAGTATCCGCGATGGACCGGGCAGTGTTCATCACTTTTTGCAATCTTCTTCGTTCCTGTGCGTTCGTTTTGCTGAACCAGGCCGTGATGTGACCAGTCAATATGCTCTCTACTGTACACCTGTAGAAATGCTCCAGATAACACAATCCAAGATAGACCAACCTCTCCCTCAAACCCTGGTAATTCTGGTAAACCTCCTCACATCCTTCCTGTAATAGGCTGACCAGAACTGCATGCAATACTCCAAATGCGGCATGTCCAATGCTTTATTACGCTGCCATGTGACGTCTGACTCGTAATGCTTCAAGTGTTGAAGGCAAGCATACCGTAGGCCTTCTTTACCTTCTTAAAAGTTTGTCACAGGTTGCACAGTAGCACAGCTGTAGAGTTGCAGCCTAAAGCGCCTGTCCCACTTTCACGACCTAATTCACGACCTTTTTTACTCGTGGACATTTTTCATCATGTTGAAAAAACGCCCCGACCTACTTGATGCCACGAGTAGCTACGACTAGCATCACGACTTACCCACGACCTCGTGACGGCCATGCTGCGAGTATGAGACAAGGGCAAACTCGGCAGACGTCGTGAATTAGATCCTGAAAGTGGGACAGGCCCTTTACAACGCCAGAAACCTGGGTTCGATCCTGACTACGAGTGATGTCTGTATGGAGTTTGTACGTTCTTCCTGTGACTGCGTGGGTTTTCCCACACTCCAAAGACGTCCAGGTTTCTAGGTTAATTGGTTTAAATAAAATTGAAAATTGTCCCTAGTGTGTAGGATAGTGCCAGTGTACGGGTGATCGCTGGTTGGTGCCGACATGGTGGGACAGTTACCTCGCTGTGTGAAAACGTACACCTCCAGATTCAGGGGAGGTTTCTGCCCAGCTATTACAAGGCAACTGAACCATCGTACCACATCCAGAGAGCAGTCCTGAACTACTAGATAGACACAAAATGCTGGAGTAACTCAGAGGTACAGGCTCCATCTCTGGAGAGAAGGAATGGGTGATGTTTCGGGAGGGAAGTTGGGCCTCGACCCGAAACGTCACCCATTCCTTCTCTCCAGGGATGCTGCCTGTCCCGCTGAGTTATTCCAGCATTTTGTGTCTACCTTCTGTTTAAACCAGGTGTTCTGCAGTTCCTTCCTACACAGTCCTAAACTATTATCTACCTAATCAAGGACCGTCGCACTACCTTTGATCGGACTTTACTGCCTTTATCTTGCACTAAACATTATTCCCTTATCATGTATCTGTACACTGTAAATGGCTTGATTGTAATCATGTATTGTCTTTCCGCTGACTGGGTAGCACGCTACAAAAGCTTTTCACTGTACCTCGGTACACGTGAGGATAAATTAAACTGCACGCAACTGTATCTCTAAAGTAAAGTCTAAAGGTGCCCCCCTCTGGTGTTCCCCCAGGAGTTGTGCAGATGACGTGGGCAGAGTTGGCATCCCTGGCAGATGGCGGTGGTGTGGTGGGTGATTCCTCTCGTGCTGCTGTGCTGGTTGGTGCCGGGCGGATTCACCGGCGGCGATCCGGTGCCCGAAGACTGGGTGCTGCTTCACGTGGTCCAGGGGCAGGTGGGTCCCGGCAACTACAGCTACCTGCGCCTCAACCACGACGGGCAGATCGTGCTGAGGATGGAGAGCCCGCTGGGAGACGCTGACCTGTACATCTCCGACGCCACGCTCCACCCCAGCTTCGACGAGTACGAGCTGCAGTCGTCCACCTGCGGCCTGGACGTGCTGGCGGTGCCCGCCAAGTTCCGCAGGCCCGTGGGCATCGCCATCTACGGCCACCCCTCTCACTTACAGACAGAGTTCGAGATGAGGGTCTACCTGGACGAAGTGGAGAGGGAGACCCTCTTTCCCGAGATTCACTACCCCGGAGACGAGGACACCACTGACAAAAGTCCCCTGAAAAAACCGTCAGGCGAGGAGACTGAAGAGTCGGTGCTGTGGACCATATTGATTGGGATCCTCAAACTGGTGTTGGAGATCCTCTTTTGAAGGCTCCACTCGTGGTTGCTGGGGGGGGGGGTGTGTGTGCGTTTGTTTGTTTGCGTGCGTGCGTATACATGTGTGCGTGGTGCGTGCGCGCAGACATGTTGGGGGAGGACAATTGGAGACCTATCTGAAGGGCCCAAAACAATCACTGACTGCTCTCTATCAGACAAGACCAAACTTATTCTTCACCGATTTTAACCAGGCGGTGACTAATGGTGCGTTTGGTTCTACTCAGAGTGGTGTAAGAGGGCGGTGATTTGGCATACTCCCAACCCCCATGTACAATTACATGTGGGGCACCAAGATGTGCTGATGTAGGATACTCCTTGCCATGTCTTATTTTCTGGGATAAACCTCTGGTTAATCCCCTGTCCATTTTCCTAGAATTACCGTGGTACTGCCCACATCAGATCTGCTTCTCAGAATCCCCCTCATCGTTCCTGTACCGCCCTTCATTGGGCACTGGCCCAGTCACATTATAGGTACAGGCCCACCACCATCTGTCCGATAACTGATAGTCCGGCATCTCCTTTAATCCGGACAAAATTAGGAAAACGCACTTGAAATCCTCCCCCCAAAAGTCACCCCCTCCCCCACCTCTGATAATATGCCGCCCAGACCAGGTGAGGTGGCCAAGGCCGATCTGGGGGGGGGGGGGGGGGGGGGGGGTCGAATCTGCCCCCCTGCGGCCGGGGCTCTGGAACTCCGGCCTGGCCGGAGCGGGCAGATCCATTCCCTCAGCCAACTCTGCGGGCTGACTTCTGTAGGTCCGGCAAAACGGATAATGCAGGAAGGCTGCGGAATCAAGGGTGCCGGGAAATCGGTGGTGGACCTGTATTTTTGCATTTGAAAAGAAAACCCATCTGAATTAGTACAAAGTGCACCTATTTCTGAGCTGCTGCAGGATGGTCCAAACTCCGCAGACTTTAAACATGCCAGTCATCGGAAATGGGAGTTCTCTCAAATCCCTGGGGTTCTCACCCAGGGCCGAGCTTCCCCTGAGAGGGAGGCTCAACTTATAGCGTTCTAATACTTTATTTTCATTTCTAACTGTGGGGAAACAAAGAAAAGGAATGCAGGCGACATCCCTTCTGAGAGTGCAAGCCAATAAATACAATCATTGCAATGACTATGGTTAGAGAATCTTCTTTCTGAGTGTCCAGTATTGGGTTTGAATGTGAGCCTTCCTTAAATAAAGATTGTCGGGCTGTTAGTTAGTCCAGCAGTAGCAGCAGCAGCTTGGCATTACAAGTATGGGCCTGTCCCACTTACGCGACTTATTCGGCGACTGCCGGCACCCGTCATAGGTGCCAAAAAATTTCAACATGTTGAAAATCCAGCGGCGACCAGAACAAGGTACGACTCTTTGGGCGACTACTCACGACCATACAGGCGTCACCCCGCGACATGTCGCCTGTACGGTCGTGAGTCGTCTCAGTCGCCAAAGAGTCGTAGCGTCTTTCTGGTCGTCACTTGTTTTTCAACATGTTGAACATTTTCGGCGACCTGCAATGACCTATGACGGGTGCAGGCAGTCTCCGAAAAAGTGGCGTAAGTGGGACAGACCCATTAGTCATTCTGCACGGGTCAAAGTCCCCACTTTGATTGAGATACTTTAGATTAATATTTTATCACTATGACAGGTCGCAATGAAATTCTTTGTTTTGCATTATACACAAAGTATACAAAGATTCGCTACCTATAGGGCGTCAACAAAAGTTACATGGTGTTCAATCAAGTTCCAATGGTTCCTCTTTCTTCTCAGCCCCACACCCCCTGGTGTTGGAGATGCTTTGATGCTCCCTCCTTTTCCCTGTGGGCATCAAAGCCATCCACCCAGTAACTGATGCTGTCCTGGCCTGGCCTTAGAAACATAGAAACATAGAAAATAGGTGCATGAAGAGGTCATTCGGCCCTTCGAGACAGCACCGCCATTCATTGTGATCATGGCTGATCGTCCCCAAATCAATTACCCGTGCCTGCCTTCTCCCCATATCCCTTGACTCCACTAGCCCCTAGAGCTCTATCTAACTCTCTCTTAAATCCATTCAGTGACTTGGCCTCCACTGCCCTCTGTGGCAGCTCAACTAAAAGAGGTCATGCTTCATAGCTCCACTGACCCAAGTTTAATCCTGGCCTCTGGTGCTGTGAGTCAGGGACACTTACTGCATGCATGATCTCCTTGTGACCACTTGACCTTCTTCCACATGTTATAGTTGCCTCCTACGTCCCAGTGACATACAGGCTGATGAGTTAATCGGCCATGGTAAATTGTCCTTTGTGTGCGAGTGGTAGAATCAGCAGGAGTTGATGGGGATGTGGGAAGATTAATAACATGGTATTAGTATTGGATGAGTGTAAATGGGTGGTTGATGGTTGCCATGGACTTGGTTAGCCCAAAGTCCTGTTTCCATGCCAATTTGCCTCTATAAATACACATCAGGTCAAAGACCTGGGGTGGAAGATTGCAACGTCGGCTCTGTTTCGACTAATGCAATTAACTCGACATGCACAAACAGAAGATCAAATAGAACAAGTTGTCCAACAACTTTAGGCTGTGCACGCCACACGAAAGAAGAAGAAAGACCTGAAATTTTGTTTTAGCTTTAGAGATACAGCGTGGAAACAGGCCCTTCGACCCACCGAGTCCGCGACGGCCAGCGATCACCCGTTCGCTACTGCTACCCTGCAGTTTTGGTCCCGTAATTTGAGGAAGGATATTCTTGCTATTGAGGGAGTGCAGCGTAGGTTTACAAAGTTAATTCCCGGGATGGAGGGACTGTCATATGTTGAGAGAATGGAGCAGCTGGGCTTGTATACTCTGGAGTTTAGAAGGATGAGAGGGATTCTCATTGAAACGTATAAGATTGTTAATTCTTTGTTTTGCATTATACACAAAGTATACAAAGATTCGCTACCTATAGGGCGTCAACAAAAGTTACATGGTGTTCAATTAAGTCCCAATGGTTCCTCTTTGTTCTCAGCTCCTCACCCCCATACCTGGTGTTGGAGATGCTTTGATGCTCCCGCCCTTTTCACGCAGAGAGTGGTGAATCTCTGGAACTCTCTGCCACAGAAGGTAGTTGTGGCCAGTTCACTGGCTATATTTAAGAGGGAGTTAGATGTGGCCCTTGTGGCTAGAGGGATCAGGGGGTATGGAGAGAAGGCAGGTATGGGATACTGAGTTGGATGGTCAGCCACGATCATATTGAATGGCGGTGCAGGCTCGAAGGGCCGAATGGCCTACTCCTGCACCTATTTTCTATGTTAAGGGCTTGGACACGCTAGAGGCAGGAAACATGTTCCCGATGTTGGGGGAGTCCAGAACCAGGGGCCACAGTTTAAGTATAAGGAGTAAGCCATTTAGAACGTAGACGAGAAAATGCTTTTTCTCACAGAGAGTGGTGAGTCTGTGGAATTCTCTGCCTCAGAGGGCGGTGGAGGCTGGTTCTCTGGATGCTTTCAAGAGAGAGCTAGATAGGGCTCTTAAAAATAGCGGAGTCAGGGGATATGGGGAGAAGGCAGGAACAGGGTACTGATTGGGGATGATCAGCCATGATCACATTGAATTGCGGTGCTGGCTCGAAGGGCCAAATGGCCTACTCCTGCACCTATTGTCTATTGTCTACCCTACACTATGGATAAATTACAGAAGCCAATTAACCCACAAACCTGCACGTCATTGGAATGCGGTTGGAAGCTGGAGCACCTGGAGAAAACCCACGCGGGTCACGGGGAGAAAATGCAAACTCTGTGCAGACAGTGCTTGAGGTCAGGATCGAACCCGGGTCTCTGGCGTTGTAAGGGAGCAACTACCGCTGCGCCACTGTGCTGCCGAGATGCCCAAAACTGTGTTTGTAGCAATTTTCTATCTTAATTTCAGATTCCAGCGCCTGCAATCTTTTGACTTTCACATGACTGTGGGAAGTGGGGCCAATGAATCCAGACAGGTTACACCTTAACATGACTGGAAACAATCTACTGCTATTGAGGAGGCTGGAAACTAGCTAGATGGGAAGCAGAACAAATATTTAGAAAATTAGTGGCAGAACTTGAAAGGCAGAAAAAACAAAAGTTCACTAAATTGTCTGGTTGTGCGAAAGCGGTATCTAGCTAAATGCAGTTACAATAAATAGGGCACTTGAAAATATGATAGCTATTATGAAATGTGACTTCAAAGAGGGCCAGGACTGGCAGCTTTAACGTTTCCTGGTTATAAAAACTATTTTTCCAGTGAGGATGGGATTTATTTGTCAGAAGTCGCGACATGGATTGTACTAAAGACCAAAAAATGTACAATAACATTATTGAATCTGTTTTTTAGACCTCAAGAAATTCCTAAAGGGGGATAGAAAAACAGATTTGAAGGCAAAATAACAATGGTCATATTAGTGGGAGAATCTCGGTTCTTCTTCGATATCTATTACTTTTCTTCATTAGCTCCATCAACTTAGGGTCAGGTTTTTTATTGACATGGATGCGCGCTCTATCTCTCTACTAATCACATCATCCCATCTCCTCCCCCCGCTCCCTCCGCAACTCCTTGGCTCACTCATCCCTTTCAACCCAACCCACCCCCTCCCCCTCCCCGGGTACTTTCCCCTGCAACCAGCAGGAGATGCAACACCTGTCCTTATACCTCCTTCCTCGACACCGCCCAGGGACACCGATAGTCCTTTCAGGTGAGGTAGAGGTTCACATATTCCTCCTCTAACCTCATCTGGTGTTCCCGATGATGCCTCCTGTACATCGGCAAGGCCAAATGTAGACTACGCAAACTTTTACAAAATTCTTAAGGGGTTGGACAGGCTAGATGCAGGAAGATTGTTCCCGATGTTGGGGAAGTCCAGAACAAGGGGCACAGTTTAAGGATAAGGGGGAAATCCTTTGGGACCGAGATGAGAAAAACATTTTTCACACTGGAATTCTCTGCCACAGAAGGTAGTTGAGGCCAGTTCATTGGCTATATTTAAGAGGTAGTTAGATGTGGCCCTTGTGGCTAAAGGGATCAGGGGGTATGGAGAGAAGGCAGGTACGGGATACTGAGTTGGATGATCAGCCATGATCATATTGAATGGCGGTGCAGGCTCGAAGGGCTGAATGGCCTACTCCTGCACCTATTGTCTATGTTTCTATGTTTAGCTGAACACTTGCGCTTGGTCCACCGATATGGATCCCCCGTTTGCTAACCATGTTACCCATCCCATCCCCACACTGACCTCTCTGTCCTGGGCCACCTCAATTTTCCAAAGTCAGGCCACACACAAATTGGGGGAACAGCACCTCATATTTTGTTTGGGTAGCTTACAACCCAGAGGTATGAATGTTGAACTCTCTAATTTTAATGAACACTAGACAAAGTGGGACCCGTTGGGTACCGTCCCCTCAACGCGCGGTTGCAGGGGGGGGGGTGGTAGGTAGGGGCGGCCTGCGGCGTCACACACACACACTAACCCCCCCTGATATTATATTAATGTTATTTATTCGCTCCTTTTCCCCCAATCCCTCGCCCTATCCACTCATGCATAGCCCCTAACTGCGCAGGCACGGCTTGAGAGGGAGAGGGAGGGGGGTAGAGGGGAAGGGGTAGGTTGGGAGAGGGGTGAGGGGCGTAGAGAGGGAGGGGGAGGGGGTAACATACTAACATTCCTCTCCCATTCCCCCTTTTCTCTTTTACACCCCAGTCGTTTAACCAGTTCCACATTTTGCATCAATGAATTCCTCTTGGGATCACACCTTGCTGAGCCAACAATCAGCCTATCGGGGAACCACCCTATCTGAGGTCATCTGATTTGTTTGCTCTTTTCTCGCCTCCAGTTTGCCCCACCACGGTCTGAAGAAGGGCCCCAACACTAAACGTTACACATGTCTCCGGAGTTGCTGCTTGAGCCGCTGAGTTACTCTGGCACTTTGTGCCTATCGTCAGTTGTTTTGCTTGCTCTCCAAACAGATCAGATATACGATACACAAAACATCAGCAGATGCGTTGGCTTAAGAAGATCAATGTCAAAGCTCCCAATGGCCCTATGAAGGCAGCTCGTCACACACGGCATTGCACAGACAGCCTGTGAACATGCAGACGTGAAAAGTTGTAAAGCATCCAAGGATAATGGTCTCCCTGATGTCTGCCACAATTGACATCTTGGTTTCCCTACCAAAATGAACCTCCTTGATCGGACTTTGCTGGCTTTACCTTGCACTAAGCGTTATTCCCTTATCGTGTATCTGTACACTGTAAATGGCTCGATTGTATTCATGTATTGTCTTTCTGCTGACTGGATAGCACGCAACAAAAAGCTTTTCACTGTACCTCGGTGCACGTGACAATAAATGAGGACTGATTTGATGTGAAATGCAAGAAGGTTGAGGGGCCAAATCAACGGTAAACATCACATGTTCCCAGCTTGCTTAAGAAAGAATTGCAGATGCCGGAAAAATCGAAGGTAGACAAAAATGCTGGAGGAACTCAGCGGGTGAGGCAGCATCTATGGAGAGAAGGAATAGGCAACGTTTTGGGACTGAAGAAGGGTCTCAACCCGAAACGTTGCCTATTCCTTCACTCCATAGATGCTGATGTTCCCAGCTTGTAAGCTTCACCTTCTTTGAAAGGAGCTGAATGCAGGAGTCTGGCAGTAAACCTATTTTCTAAAGACATAGAGTGATACAGTGTGGAAACAGGCCCTTCAGCCCAACTTACCCACACTGGCCAACATGTCCCAACTATACTAGTCCCACCTGCCAGCATTTGGTCCATATCCCTCCAAACCTGGCCGATCCATGTACCTGTCTAACTGTTTCTTAAATGTTGGGATAGCCCCAGCCTCAACTGCCTCTGGCAGCTTGTTCCATACACTCATCACCCTCTGTGTGAAAAAGTCACCCCTCAGATTCCTATTAAATCTTTTCCTCTTCACCTTAAACCTACGTCCTCTGGTCCTCAATTCATGTACTCTGGGCAAGAGACTCTGCATCTACCCGATGACCTGTGTGGGTTATTCTGCGAGATCTTCGGTTTCCTCCCACGCTCCAAAGATGTACGGGATTGTAGGTTAATTGGTTTGGTGTAAATGTAAAATTGTCCCTAGCGTGTATAGGATAGTGTTAATGTGCGGGGATTGCTGGTCGGTGCGGACTTAGTGGGCCGAAGGGCCTGTCTCTGTGTTGTATCTCTAAACTAAACTAAAAGAAACGTGAACCGAGGTACAGTGAAAAGTTTTTGTTGCGTGCTACCCAGTCAGCGGAAAGACAATACATGATTAAGATAAATACAGTACAGATGCATGAAATGGGAATAACGTTTAGTGCAAGGTAAAGCCAGCAAAGTCCGATCAAGGATAGTCCGAGGGTCACCAATGAGGTAGATAGTAGTTCAGCACTGCTCTCTGATGATTCAGGATGATTCAGTTGCCTGATAACAGCTAGGAATAAACTGTCCCTGAATTTGGAGGTGTGCGTTTTCACACTTCTGTACCTTTTTAATGCTGCAAAAGCCATCCACAGCCCAAACACCAATGACGGCCAAGAATATTCACAGGAATTTAGAAGGATAGGAGGGGATCTTATTGAAACATAAAATTATTAAGTGATTGGACAGGCTAGATGCAAGAAAAACGTTCCCCATGTTGGGGGAAGTCCAGAAGCAGGGATCACAGTTTAAGAATAAGGGGTCGGCCATTTGGGACTGAGATGAGGAAAACATTTTCACCCAGAGAGTTGTGAATCTGTGGAATTCTCAGCCACAGAAGGCAGTGGAGGCCAATTCACTGGATGTATTCAAGAGAGAGTTGGATATAGCTCTTAGGGCTAACGGAATCAAAGGATATGGGGAGAAAGCAGGAACGGGGTACAGATTCTGGATGATCAGCCATTATCATATTGAATGGATGTGCTGGCTCGAAGGGCCGAATGGCCTACTCCTGCACATATCTTCTATGTTTCTAACAGGGTGGATTCATCAGGAGTGGAGCAGTGAATTCATGTTGGAGGAAACACTGAAGATCCCTCAAATGTGCCTGCCCTGATGTGAGCTCCCCTGTTTCCATTCAATAGAAACAGGCCCTTCGGCCCACCAAGTCCGTGCTGACCAGCGATCACCCCATTCACCAGCACCAAATAACCTGTAACCCTGTACGTCTTTGGAGCGAGGGAGGAAACTGTTACTCCCGGAAAAAACCCACGGAGAACAGGGAGAACGTAAAAACTCCGTACAGACAGCGCCCGTAGGCAGGATTGAACCAGGGTCTCTGGCGCTGAAAGGAAGCAGCTCTACCGCTGCGCCACCATGCCGCCCTCGTGGTTAATGCAGAATTCTAACCTATTGAGGTCAAGAAGTCCAGAAACGAGTTACAAAGGAGATGCTTGAAAGTCCAAACCTGGATAGAGTGGATGTGGAGAGGATGTTTCCACTAGTTGGAGTCTTGGACCAGAGGACACAGCCTCAGAATAAAAGGACGTACGTTTAGAAAGAAGAGGAGGAATCTCTTTAGTCAAAGGGTGGTGAAACTGTGGAATTCATTGCCACAGGGCTGTGGAGGCCAAAGCAATGGATATTTTTAAGGCAGAGATTGACTAGGGAGTTATAGAGAAAAGGCAGGAGAATGGGGTTGGGAGGGAAAGATAGATCAGCCATGATTGAATGGCAGAGTAGACTAAATGGGCCGAATGGCCTAATTCTGCTCCTATAACGTATGAACAAGCATCCACTGCTATCAGTTCTATCTAGCACCTGAAGGAATCCCCTCTGCTATCCAACTCCTGAAGCATTCACCTCTTTCATACCATTCCCGGAGGAGCTGCCATGAATATCTACTCTTAACTCTGCTTCATTGGTAATTCTGCTTCATTATTATTTTGCATCACTTGGTTTTGCACTACAATCTTGTATTTTTTGTATATCATTGTATTTTTTATTGCAATATGTCCACTGTTTGCTCTGTGAGTTTCATGTGAACAAGGATTTTCATTGTACCCTGGAGTAAATGACAGTCTAATGTGTAATCTATACTAAACCATGACAGCAATTACATTCATACATCATGTTTAATACAGCACAACATTCTAAAGCTTTTCACAAGAGTGCTTCTGAACAAAATGTGATTCCCAATGAGTTTAGACTTAAGAAATACAGCACGGATACAGGCCCTTCGGCCCACCGAGTCCGCATGGACCAACGATCATCTGTACACTAGTTCGTCAATTCTAGGAGCAGAATTAGGCCATTCGGCCCATCAAGTCTGCCACGCCATTCAATAATGGCCAATCTATCTTTCTCTCAACACCATTCTCCTGTCTTCTACCCATCTATCCTGCACTCCAGGGACAATTTACAGAAGCCAATTAACATACAAACCTGCACATCTTTGGAATGAGGGAGGAACCCGTAGCACCCGGAGAAAACCCACGCAGGTCACAGGGAGAACGTACACACTCCGTACAGATAGCGCCCGTAGTCAGGATCGAACCCGGGTCTCTGCCGCAGTAAGGCAGCAACTCCACCGCTGCGCCACCGTGCCGCCCTACGACAGATAACCAAACGTTTGTGCAAAAAGGATTGGTGCCAAGAGTTGTTAAAGCAGGAGGGAGAGCTGGAGAGGAGAGGAAATGGGAAACAAGGCTCAGAACAAGATATTTCTTGTGGCTGAGCACATTTTTTTATTTCTTCACCAGTTGTGACTCAATCTCAATTGAATTTACATTTGCCAAAAAACAAATTCTGCAGCCAATTTGTTTGCACGTCCGATCTCTAAAAACTTGCAAAGACCACTCTCCATTGTGCTCAAGCCTTGGCACGGCGAGAACGACTGTGTCTCGTTCTTTGCCAGCAAGGTATTTCAGCATGAATAAGAGCTCAGTGTTCTTTGGCATGCAGGGTTCCATCTCCAGACTAGACAGTGGCCTGCGTTTGTCATTAACTGTTAACCTTGAAGAATTAAAAATGTGAGGAGTCAAATTGTCACTGACCTTCCTAACCACACGTCCCGCGAGTGCCTGCCCTTCAAAGGAACAACCTGTCCCTGTTTTCATTCCTGCAAAAAGAATTTAGGAAATGTTTTCTTTCAATGGACTGGAAGAGACAAAGGAGGAAATGGTCGACTCACCACCTGCAACCCAGAGCAATTCATTGACAGCGGCATAATGTTGTGGCGTGGAGGTTTGAGTTTAATAGTTCCAGCCAAGCCGTCTGGCTCAGTGATAAAATGCAGCGCGCAGCCTGTCTCAAGCAGCAAGACCCCAGTGTGTGCGGAGGAGGCGAGGCGATGTTGTAAGCAAGGGGATAGAGAGGGGATGAATCAGCCATGAATCCTGGAAGAAAGACTGTGCACAGATTACATTACAAGATGGTGACCAGGTAGAATGAGGCAGACCTACATTAGTTTAGTTTAGAGATGCAGTGCAGAAACAGGCCCTTCGGCCCACCAGGTCCACGCTGACCCTAGTTGATTAGTAAGGGTGTCAGTGGTTATGGGGAGAAGGCATGAGAATGGGGTTCGGAGAGTGTGATAGATCAGCCATGATTAAATGGCGGAGTAGACTTGATGGGCCGAATGGCCTAATTCTGCTCCTATCACCTATGATAGCACATTAACACTATCCTACACACACCAGGGACAATTTATTACATTTAAACCCAAGCCAAGTAACCTACATGTACATCTTTGCAGTTTAGTTTAGAAATACAGTATGGAAACATGTGGGAGGAAACAGGAGATCTTGGAGAAAACCTACGCAGGTCATGGGGAGAACGTACAAACTCCGTACAGACAAGCACCCTTGGTCGGGATCGAACCCGGGCATCCGGTGCTGCAAGCGCTGTAAGGCAGTAACTCTACCGCTGTGCCACCGTGCTGACCCTTAAGTTGGAAGAGTGGTTGAGGCATGAACTGATTGCTCATTTCTGTTCTCTTGTGGGACTAAATGATGTCCAGTGTGACAGACTTTAACAGACTGGTAGATTACAGAGGACACTGTGAGTGTGCAAGGCATCATTCATCCGCGGAGGCATTATTGCCGCGTGGGAGCGGATGCCTTCATTGATTCATGGAAGATACCTTGATGTTAACCGTGAATTATTTAGATTGGTTATAGAAAATTACATTTTGTGATTTAATATATGAATAATATGAGAGTGAGTTTGCAGTATGTTCTCAAGGAACAATCATTGTGCTTGGGTCTAGCGGAGAAGGGATTGATTGATGTGATTAGTTAATGACTTGTTAGATCATGTAATGATATATGTGGTAGACTATTGGTATAGGTTTATTGTTGTCACTCGTACCTAGATACAGTGGAAAACTTCGCTATCCTGGCCAATCACACCATGCTTAAGTATATCAGGTCGTGCAACAGACGGAAGTAAACAGAATGTAGTGAACAGCTACGGAGAAAGTGCAGATAAAAAGAACATGGGCTGAAATGATGTAGATTGGAAGATCAGCTGTGCAGCGGTAGAGTTGCTGCCTCACAGCGCCAGAAACCCAGGTTCGATCCTGACTACGGGATGCACCCTGTACGGAGTTTACACATTCTCCCTGTGACTGCGTGAGTTTTCTCCGGGTGCTCCGGATTCCTCCTACATGCCAAAGACGTGCAGGTTTGTAGGTTATTCGGCTTCTGTAAATTGTCCCCAGTGTGTGTAGGATAGAACTAGTGTACGGGGTGATCGCTGGTTGGCGTGACTCAGCGGGCCGAAGGGCCTGTTTCCACGCTGTATCTCTAAACTAAACTAAAGTAAACCGAGTGGGAATTCATCCTTACAAATGAGATTTATGCGATGTCTGATTACGAATATGAGAGCGATAAACCTCACTGTTTTCTTATCTAAAAGTTCCCAAATACTGATCCCCACTCAATGAAAACACTACAACTGCACCATCAAATAGTGTGACGTTATTAGTTATGAATCACAAGATTCAGGGGCAGTTTATTCCCAGCTGTTATCAGGCAACTGAACCTTCCTACCACAACCAGAGAGCAGTGCTGAACTACTATCTACCTCATTGGTGACGAACAATCCTTGATCGGACTTTGCTGGCTAACTGAACCATCTTATCCACAACTAAAGAGCAGTCTATCTACGATCTATTTACAGTGAAGTACTATCTACCTCATTGGAGACCCTTGGGCTATCTTCAATTGGACTTTATCGGACTTTATCTTGCACTAAATATTATTCATGTTATTCCCTCTATCATGTATCTGTACACTGTGGATGGCTCAATTGTAATCGTGTTTTATCTTCCCATTGTCAAGAGACAAGAGACGTTGATTGTCACATGCACCAATTGGTACAGTGAAATTTGGGGTCACCATACAGCCATACGAATAAAAAGAGAAAAACAGAACACGATAGTCTTTAACATAAACATCCCCACACAGCGGCATCAAAGTTTTTTACTGTGAGGTAAGGCACCATAGTTCAGTCCTCCTCCTCTGTTGTTCACCCGTGGTCGGGGCCTCCCGAGCCCTCCGCAGTCGCCGCTACTAGCGGCCCGATGTTCAGGCCCATTGTCTGGTTAGCACGCAACAAATGTTTTTCACTGTACCATGGTACATGTGACAATAAACTAAACTAAAACTTCATTGTTGCCTGCAGGATCAGGCTATTGTTAATGCACATACTGCCCTATGGCACCATCATCGTAAAGAATGGGATCAGTTTACACTGCCAACCAGTCGACTACATTCTTTGTTGTTCAAGAAGGAACTGCAGATGCTGGAAAATCGAAGGTACACAAAAATGCTGGAGAAACTCAGCGGGTGCAGCAGCATCTATGGAGCGAAGGAAATAGGTGACGTTTCGGGTCGAAACCCTTCTTCAGACTGATAGGGGGTGGGGGGGGGGGGGGGGGGGGGCGGGGGGAGAAGGAAGGAAAAGGGGAGGAGGAGGAGCCCGAGGGCGGGGGGATGGGAGGAGACAGCTCGAGGGTTAAGGAAGGGGAGGAGACAGCTCCCATGCTAACCCTTGCTGTCTCCTCCCCTTCCTTAACCCTCGAGCTGTCTCCTCCCATCCCCCCGCCCTCGGGCTCCTCCTCCTCCTCCCCTTTTCCTTCCTTCCCCCCCCCCCCCCCCCCCCCCCCCCCCCCACCCCTATCAGTCTGAAGAAGGGTTTCGGCCCGAAACGTCGCCTATTTCCTTCGCTCCGTAGATGCTGCTGCACCCGCTGAGTTTCTCCAGCATTTTTGTCTACCTTCGACTACATTCTTTGACGTTTCCACCCTTTCTAAATGGTTACATTGTATTTCACTCAGTACTGAACGAATATTACTTTCTGCAGTTCTGAGAAGACTGAAGCCATTCGCTTCCATCCCCACCGCAAACTCCCATTCCCCAGTCACCTCCATCCTTCTTCTTGCCAATGGGCTGAAAATGGAACCAAACACAGGCGGCACGATGGCTCAGCGATAAAGTTGTTGCCTCACAGTGCCAGGGACCCGGGTTCCATCCTGACCATGGGTGCTGTCTGTACAGAGTTTGTATGTTCACCCCGTGATCTGCGTGAGTTTTCTCCGAGACCTTCGGTTTCCCCCCCACACTCCAAAGACGTGCAGGTTTGTTGCTTAATTGGCTTGGTATCAATGTAAAATTGTCCCTCGTGTGTGTGTGTGTGTGTGTGTGTAGGATAGTGTTTGTGTGTGGGAATCGCTGGTCGTTGCCGACTTGGTGGGCCGAAGGGCCTGTTTCTGCACTGTATCTTTAAACTAACAGATCACGGCTTTATCTCTAAACGAAACAAAACGTATCTGCCATTGCTAAGACCACCTACTCCCCCCTCCATTACATGACACAACTCCTTGCCTGCCTAAACATATTGCGTTCTATGTTTTTGTTACGAAGATGGACACAAAATGCTGGAGTAACTCAGCGGGCCAGGCAGCATCTCTGGAGAGAAGGAATGGGTGACGTTTCAGGTCAAGACCCTTCTTCAGAATGATAGTCACGGGAAAGCGAAACGCTACCAGAGGTTGTCCAAAAGGGAACTGCAGATGCTGGAATATCGAAGGTACACAAAATTGCTGGGGAAACTCAGCGGGTGCAGCAGCATCTATGGAGCGAAGGAAAGGGAACTGCAGATGCAGATTCCTTCGCTCCATAGATGCTGCTGCACCCGCTGAGTTTCCCCAGCAATTTCGCTACCAGAGGTTTCAATGTTTGACTGTTCTGGTCAATGCCCACTGCTTCATTCAGGAGATTTAAATGTCTTCTCCCTCTGTGCAAACCTATATCATCACAGTCTCCATGCACGCTTGTGAACCTGCATGGGGTTTAAGTCTGAAGACATGTTGCGGGGTGACGCCTGTATGGTCGTGAGCAGTCGCCCAAAGAGTCGTGCCTTTTTCTGGTCGCCGCTGGATTTTCAACATGTTGGAAATTTTCGGCCACCTGCTGCGACTATGACGGGTGCCGGCAAGCCACCGAAAAAAAGCATGTAAGTGGGACAGGCCCTTAAAGGTTACATGCAGTGTTCTATTGTTCAATAGAGACAAAATGTTGGAGTAACTCGGTGGGTCAGACAGCATCTCTGGAGAGAAGGAATTGGTGACGTTTCGGGTCAGAGATGCTGCTTGACCCGTCGAGTTACTCCAGCTTTTTGAGTCTATCTTTGGTTTAAACCAGAATCTGCACTTCCTTCCCACCCTGTATGGTTCTATGTATGCCCTGTGCTTGTGGTCTCCTCCAGCTCCAGAACTCTGAGCTTTCTGCTCTCTGTTAATTAAACCCTCGAGCTCATTCCAGAGTGTAATGGCTCGACTGCTGTTTTTGTTGTGTCTGGGCTGTAAACAGCGGAATTTTCCCTTCCGAAACCTCAGCCTCGTTTGTTGTCCTTAAACCCGACTGCCTAGTCGATGGATTTATAAGCACTCATTTTCATGTGCACAATCGTGCCAGTGGTCATTTCAACGTGAAGCTGTGGACATCAGCAATCTTTAGACTTCAGAGATCTGGCGTGGAAACACCCACCAAGTCAGTCCGCGCCGACCAGCGATCACCCCGTGCACTAACACTAACCTACACACACTAGGGACAATTTACAATTTTTACCAAAGCCAATTAACCTGCAAACCAGTCGGTCTTTGGAGTGTGGGAGGAAACTGGAGAAAACCCACGCGGTCACTGTGAGAACGTGCAAACTCCATACAGACAACACCCGTGGTCAGGTTCGAACCCGGGTCTCTGGCGCTGTAAGGCAGCAACTCTATCGCTGCGATACTGTGCCGTTGAGCAGTTTAGCAACCCTGACCCTTTTTCTAGCATCAAATGCACATAGAAACATAGAAAATAGGTGTAGGAGTAGGCCGGAGGTACACACAATTGCTGGGGAAACTCAGCGGGTGCAGCAGCATCTATGGAGCGAAGGAAATAGGCGACGTTTCGGGCCGAAACTCTTCTTCAGACTGGAGTAGGAGTAGGCCATTCAGCCCTTCGTGCCAGCACCGCCATTCAATATGGTCATGGCTGATCATCCAAAATCAATACCCCGTCCCTGCTTTTTCCCCGTATCCCTTGATTCCATTAGCTCTGAGAGCTATATCTAACTTTCTCTTGAAAACTTACATTTAATGTGTTGCTATCATCTACATCGTTCCTCTTTAAGAATACAATGAGGTCAGTTAAAAAATCAATTCATGGCAATTACCCTTCACTTTGCATGGATAACTTTATTTTTCCCACCACTGATTTTAAAGTGGAAAGACTATATTTAATTTCCTTTCTTAAATGCAAATCGAATACACCTTTCAGTCTGCCTCGACACCAGAAAACTTGAATAGCACATTATTTCAAGTGCCTTTGTATTCTCTACGTTGTTTTGGAATGCACATATGCGTTGGACTATCCATTGTAATGGATAGTGTAAAGCATATCTAATGATACATCTAATGATATTCCAAACCACGCATCAACCACTGGCTCCTATACCAGCAAATTTAGACGTATTCAATGCAATCTACGGGTGCTGTCTGTACGGAGTTTGTATGTAAGATTGTTAAGGGCTTGGACACGCTAGAGGCAGGAAACATGTTCCCGATGTTGGGGGAGTCCAGAACCAGGGGCCACAGTTTAAGAATAAGGGGTAAGCCATTTAGAATGGAGATGAGGAAACACTTTTTCTCACAGGGAGTGGTGAGTCTGTGGAACTCTCTGCCTCGGAGGGCGGTGGAGGCAGGTTCTCTGGAAGCTTTCAAGAGAGAGCTAGATATGGCTCTTAAAAATAGCGGAGTCAGGGGATGTGGGGAGAAGGCAGGAACGGGGTACTGATTGGGGATGATCAGCCATGATCACATTGAATGGCGGTGCTGGCTCGAAGGGCCGAATGGCCTACTCCTGCACCTATTGTCTATTGTCTATTGTATGTTCTCCCCGTGACCGTGTGGGTTTTCTCCGGGTGCTCTGGTTTCATCCCACATACCATATTGGCTTCGATAAAATTGTAAATCGTCCCTTGTGTGTGTGTGTGTGTGTAGGATAGTGTTAGTGTACGGGGTGATCGTTGGTCAACGCGGACTCGGTGGGCCGAAGGGCCCGTTTCCATGCCGAATCTCTGAAGTCCTTTGATATTTGGGAACCTGCAAAGATTTGAAGGGACACTGTGTAATTCTTTTCCCACGCCTTTATTTAATCTTTATTTAAAGCAAACATTTAAGCAACAAATACATTTGATCAAACACATGGCAGTTTATTACACAGTTAACAGATATGTATAACTACAAATTAATATTCCACGTTTCCAGGGAGTAACACACAATAAAGACATGGATATAATGTTAACTTCACAGAAGGAAGCAATGAAGCCTTTGAAGAAGATGCGAAGCAAAGATACCAGAGAGATACCAGGAATTATGCAGTTGATTTTCTCAAAGAAGTTGGGATGGATCTTCAAAGAGAGAAGATTGGGTTAAGAGTTAAAGCTGTCAAAGTAGTGCAGGAAGGAACTGCATACGCTGGTTTCCACCGAAGATAGGAACAAAATGCTGGAGTGACTCAGCGGGACAGGCAGCATCTATGGTAAGCTATTTAAAGTTTTCCAGATCATTAGGAGTTTATTGAACGGGTAAATAAGACAAAACTCTTTGCCGGGTCCGTAACCGAGTTGGTGATTGTCAAAAGAAGAAAATGGGAATGGGGAAACAATTTGAAGTGTTGGAATGCGTGGCCTGAAGTGATGGTGGAAGGGGA
Source organism: Amblyraja radiata (assembly GCF_010909765.2). Lineage (NCBI taxonomy): Eukaryota > Metazoa > Chordata > Chondrichthyes > Rajiformes > Rajidae > Amblyraja > Amblyraja radiata. The sequence goes on along the minus strand of NC_045984.1, from coordinate 31,798,044 downwards.
TTCACCAGGAACTTCCAAAAGGAATGGGATAATATATAAGGCAGCTATTTATTTCGCACTTTGCATGATCTCAAGGCATCCCAACACGCCTCACTACCAATGAAGAACATCACTTGAGTTATGAGCATGGTTAGCCAGTTTACCAGCAGTAAGCTTGCACAATTAGCTGTGATCTATCTGACTGCTTATTTTAGTATAATTTAGAGTTACAATGTGGAAACAGGCCCTTTGGCCCACTGAGTCCATGCCGACCAGCAATCCCAGTGCAATAGTTCTATCCTACACACTAGGGACAATTTACCAAAGCCAATTAACCAACAAACCTGCGACGTCATCGGAGTGTGGGAGGAAGCCGGAGCACGTGGAGAAACGGTCACGGGGAGAACGTACAAACTCCGTACAGACAGCACCCGTAGTCAGGATTGAACCCGGGTCTCTGGCGTGGTGAGGCAGCGACTCTACCGCTGTGCCACCGTGCCGGTGACCGTGTCTGATGCATTTAGCTAGAACAACTTTGAGACATGAATGACTATGTTCACCTGAGCAAGTGCGAGTTTAATAATTCATCTGCACTCAGTCTCATGTTAATACCCAAGTCTTCATCCTACGACCTGTTGATACTGTTTACTAGTTTTGTGAAACTCGTGCGTGCAAACCAGGTTCTGCATTTCTTACACTATAATAGTGGTGAAATACAGACTGTACACTATAATAGACTCTTACACTATAATAGTGGTGAAATGCAGACTATACACTATAATAGACTCTTACACTATAATAGTGACTAAACCTCAAATCTCATCATTGGTTGTAAGACGCTTGTTTTAAGGGTAAAACATAAGAAAGGTGATATAGAAATGCTAACCTTTTCTTGTTCAATATACATGAAGAGAAAACAGTTTCAGGGATGTGGAGTCATAGTTACACAGCGTGGAAACAGGCCCTTCGACCCAACTTGCCCACGCCGACCAACATGCCCCATCTACACAAGTCCCACCTTGCCTGCACCTGGCCCACATCCCTCTGAAACTGTCCTATCCATGTACACAGTCCCATCCAGCCTCAACTACCTCCTCTGGCAGCTTGTTCCATACACCCACCACCCTTTGTGTAAAATCTTAAACCCTCTGGTACTTGATTCCCCTATTCTAAGTCAAGAGGCCAAGGGCAGTACCGTAGCGTAGAGTTACTGCCTTCCAGCTCCAGGGACCTGAATTTGAACCTGACTGCGGGTGCTGTCTGTGCAGAGTTTGTACGTTCTCCATGTGAGCGCGTGAGTTTTCTCCAGGTGCTCCGGTTTCCTTCCACAACCCAAAGACCTACAAATTTGTAGGTTAAATGGCTTTGGTAAGATTGTAAATTGTCCCCAAACATGAAACATATAAGATTATTTAGGGTTGGGACACGCTAGAGGCGGGAAACATGTTCCTGATGTTGGGGGAGTCCAGAACCAGGGGCCACAGTTTAAGAATAAGGGGTAAGCCATTTAGAATGGAGACGAGGAAACACTTTTTCACACACAGTTGTGAGTCTGTGGAATTCTCTGTCTCAGAGGGCGGTAGTGGCCGGTTATCTGGAAACTTTCAAGAGAGAGCTAGATAGGGCTCTTAAAGATAGCGGATTCAGGGGATATGGGGAGAAGGCAGGAACGGGGCACTGATTGTGGATGATCAGCCATGATCACATCGAATGGCAGTGCTGGCTTGAAGGGCCGTATGGCCTACTCCTGCACCTATTGTCTATTGTCTAGTGTGTAGGGTAGTATTAGTGTACGGGGTGATCGCTGGTCGGCGTGGACTCAGTGGGCCATAGGGCCTATTTTCGCGCTGTATCTCGAAAGTAAATTCAACTGAAGTTGTAAGCAGAATAATACTAACTTCTCATTTCATGAATAAAGATTGAAGTACATTTCCCCGTGTGTTACTTGCGAGCAAAGCACCAAGGCAAATTCCTAGGTAGACAAAAATGCTGGAGAAACTCAGCGGGTGAGGCAGCATCTATGGAGCGAAGGAATAGGCGATGTTTCGGGTCGAGACCCGGAAGGGTCTCGACCTGAAACGTCACCTATTCCTTCGCTCCATAGATGCTGCCTCACCCGCAGAGATTCCAGAAGGGTCGAGACCCAAAACGTCACCAATTCCTTCGCTCCATAGATGCTGCCTCACCCGCTGAGTTTCTCCAGCATTTTTGTCTACCTTCGAGTTTTCCAGCATCTGCAGTTCCTTCTTAAACATAAAGCAAATTCCTTGTATGTTTACACACTTGGCTCATAAAATTTATTCAACTCAATTCAATTCAATTCAAAATAAGAAATATAAAGATACAAAACCAAACATGCAGTAAATAAATTAAATAGAAACATAGAAAATAGGTGCAGGAGTAGGCCATTCGGCCCTTCAAGCCAGCACCGCCATTCAATATGATCATGGCTGATCATCCAAAATCTGTACCCCGTTCCTGCTTTCTCTCCATACACTCTAATATTTAAACCCAGCTGAGTAAGATGAGTATATACCACAAAGCCGGCCAAAAAAAACAAATAAAAATGTTTCCAACTGAACGATTTGTATCCTTGCAGCAGATTGCCATTATTTCTTATTAGCTCTGGCAATAATATGTCTTCTTCTGGGATGTAGAACTCATGCAATCTTTCTTACCTGATTTTGCCAAGCTCTACTGAATCCATTGCAGACATTCTGAATGAGAAGTCCCTGATTCTAGCTAACTGCCCCCTTATGCCCCTGTCCCACTTAGGAAGCCTGAACAGAAACCTCTGGAGATTTTGCGCCCCACCCAAGGTTTCCGTGCGGTTCCCGGAGGTTGCAGGTGTTTGCCGGAGGTTGCAGGTAGTGGAAGCAGGTAGGGAGACTGACAAAAACCTCCGGGAACTGCACGGAAACCTTGGGTGGGGCGCAAAGTCTCCAGAGGTTTCCGTTCAGGTTTCCTAAGTGGGACAGGGGCATTACAATCCGTCACCTCTGCGTTCATCCAATTTTGGCCTCTTGTACTTCTCCAATTTTCGTTGCTCCTGCTTCGACAGTATTCAGCTCTCTAGCTCCAAAGCTCCTAAATTCTCTCAATAAACTTTCCTCCTTCTCATGACAAAAGGACGAGTCTCTCAGAATAAAAGGACGTATCTTCAGAAAGGAGATGAGGAGGTATTTCATTAGTCAGAGGGTGGTGAATCTGTGGACTTCTTCGCCACAGAAGGCTGTGGAGGCCAAGTCATTGGGTATTGTTAAAGCAGAGATTGACATGTTATTGATTAGTGAGGGTGTCAAAGGTTACGGGGAGAAGGCAGGAGAACGGGGTAGAGAGAGAACGATAGATCAGCTGTGATTGAATGGCGGAGTAGACTCGGTGGGCCGAATGGCCTAATTCTGCTCCTGGAAAGTGGACAGGTACATGGAAAGGACTGGTTTAGTGGGTAATGGGACATGCGCAGGCAGGTGGGACTAGTGAGCTAGTTTGTGGGCTAGTTTGGCCGAAGGGCCTGTTTCCACGCCGTGTATGACTCTATAAACACGAACAATGAGACCTCTTCCAGTTTGTCAAAGTTGCTGTGAAAGTGAAACATAAAAGATGTTGGAAATGGCTGCGAGTCTGAGACAAGCAGTTGGCTTGCCCTGACCTTCACTGTCAATGAAGCATTTCTCAAGCATTGTCATCAATTTAGAGTGAAAAATACAGTAAAATTTACACTCAAGTACTAATCCCCCGTGTGGGGGCTGTTGGAAAATTGGGCGGAAGGTTCGTGTGACGGTCTTAAACCTTAGAGGTAATTTTTCACCCTTTACTTGGCAGTGACCTCGTCCATAGAATGCTACACCAGGTTCCCTTTGCCAAGTTATTTCAGTGTTGGCCCAATTTGCTGCAATCATCTGCTTACAGTGTGGCGTACAACGTTGAACTGTTTTCCATTCACATCTACAAAGAGAACCTTCGGGTAAAATCCAAGGCCCATTGCTGATAAAAAAATTAGGGAGAAGTGTTCAAATACTTGCATTTTATGGTGTCTTTCACACCCCTTAGTCATCCCAAAGTTCTTTACAGTCAATGAAGTAGAGTCTAATGCCCCTGTCCCACTTAGGAAACCTGAACGGAAACCTCTGGAGACTTTGTGCCCCACCCAAGGTTTCCGTGCGGTTCCCGGAGGTTTTTGTCAGTCTCCCTACCTGCTTCCACTACCTGCAACCTCCGGCAACCACCTGCAACCTCCGGGAACCGCACGGAAACCTTGGGTGGGGCGCAAAGTCTCCAGAGGTTTCCATTCAGGTTTCCTAAGTGGGACAGGGGCAATAGAATCAGACAGCGTGGAAACAGGACCTTTGGCCCAACTTGGCCACACCAGCTAACATGTCCCATCTAACTAGTCCCACCTGCCTGCCATTGGTCCATATCCCTCCAAACCTGTTCTATCCATGTACCTGTCTGTTTCTTAAACGTTGCCTCAACTACATCCTCCGGCAGCTCGTTCCATACACCCACCACCCTTTGTGTGAAAAGGTTACCCCTCAGATTCCTATTACAACATTCCCCCTTCACCATAAACCTACATTGTCTGATGCTCGATTCCCCTACTCTGGGCAAGAGACTCCGTGTGTCTACCCGATCTATTCCTCTCATGATTTTGTGCACCTCTACGAGATTGCCCTTCAAACTGTATCATTCTATTACCTAAGATAGACACAAAGTGCTGGAGTAACTCAACAGGTCAGGTTTCATCTCTGGAGAACGGATGGGTGACGTTTCGGGGCTGGGACCCTTCTTCATCCTGAGGCCTAGATTTAAGAACCCCTCTCTGAACCTCCCAGTTTGATTTTCCCTCCTTTCATTCTCGCCTTTCATTTACTTTTATGACCAAAGGAATCAGCCATTTGCCCTAATATCTCAGAGTCTGAAGAAGGGTCTCGACCCATACGATCAGCCATTCCTTCCCTCCAGAGATACTGCTGTCACGTTGAGTTACTCCAGCACTTTGTGTGTACCTTCTAACATCTCCTTACTTGATACGGTGTCGGGTTTTGTTTGATAACGCTCTTGTGTAGCTCCTGAGATATTTCTCTCTGTTCAGGGCACTGCTTAAATGAAATTTGTTGTAATCGGAGCCATCTGCCAGCACTCAAAACTCAGCCTTGGCTGCTCTTGTTCCCTAAAGGACATAAATGGCTGAGTTTTTATGACAGTCTAAAATCTTTAAAGTATTATTTACTAAGCCCAATTTTTTATTTCCTGATTTCCACTGGTAGGAACTGGCTAGGAGCATGTTCATAAGTCATAGAAGCAGAATTATGGTGTGGTGAATTTGTGGAATTCCATAGATGCTGCCTCACCCGCTGAGTTTCTCCAGCATTTTTGTCTACCTGTGGAATTCTGTGGTGAGGGGTGGTGATTCTGTGGAATTCTTTGCCACGGAAGGCTGCGGAGGCAAAGTCAGTGGATATATTTAAGGCAGAGATAGATAGATTCTTGATTAGTATGGGTATCAGAGGTCATGGGGAGAAGGGCCGAATGGCCTACTTCTGCGCCTATTTTTCTATGTTTCTAAGGCAGGAGAATAGGTTTAGCATGGAGAAATAGATCAGCCATGATTGTATGCGGAGTAGACATGATGGGCCGAATGGCCTAATTCTACTATCACTTATGATCTTATGAAGTAGTACATTTGGCCCATCAAGTCTACTCTGCCATTCAATCATGGCTGATCAATCTTCCCCTCTTAACCCCTTTCCCCTGCCTTCTCCCCACACCCTCTGACACCCGCACTAATCAACAATCTGCCAATCTCAGCGTTAAAATGTCCTTGTATTGCAAGGTGTGACGTTGTATTGTAGGATGTGAGCACCCCAAGGGCCTATTAAGATAGTCTCAACCATTATGGCAAAATCATAAGCCCATGAAAATAACGTGCAAACTCCGTATAGACAGCACCCGTAGTCAGGATCGAACCCGGGTTTCTGGCTCTGGTTGGCAGTAAAAAGGGCCTGTCCCACTTATGCGATTTTTTTCGGTGACTTGCCGGTACCCGTCAATAGTCGCAGCAGGTTGCCGAAAATTTTCAACATGTTGAAAATCCAGCGGCGACCAGAAAAAGGTACGACTCTTTGGGCGACTACTCACGACCACGGTGACCTATGACTGGTGCCGGCAAGTCGCTGAAAAAATCGCGTAAGTGGGACAGGCCCTTTACTCTACCGCTGCGCCACCGTGCCATCCATAGCACCAGCATGTCATTGCGGTAAACTGGACCCATGATCAAGAGGTGCAGGCAGATCCTGAGCAGAGAAGGATGCCAAGATTCCTTCGTGTGGGCAGTTTGATTGTTGATTTTATTAATAACAGCTTTTATTAACAAGTTTTGAAGCAAACGAGTTTGAATTCGCAGACTGACATGGCAGTATTTCATCTGCCACCCTCAAATAACACAATACAGTCCAACACACCAAACCTTTTCAAATATACTCTTGTCTGAAATGTCACATCAATAGAAGATAGACACAGAGAGCTGGAGTAACTCAGCAGGACAGGCAGCATCTCTGGAGAGAAGGAATGGGTGACGTTTCGGGTCAAGACCCTTGTTCAATAGACAATAGACAATAGGTGCAGGAGTAGGCCATTTGGCCCTTCAAGCCAGCACTGCCATTCAATGAGATCATGGCTGATCATCAGACCTTCTCTCCAGAGATGCTGTCTGCCCCGTTGAGTTACGACAGCTTTTTATGTCTATCTTCGGTTTAAGACAGCATCTGCAGTTCCTTCCTGCACATCAATAGAAGCCCCCATTGAAGAAACTCAGGGACTCTCTTTAATCAGACTTTACTGGCATTAATTTTGCACTAAACATTATTCCCATCAGGCAAGAGGAACAGAGGTAAATAACAAAGAAAGAACTAAAGGGTCTCGACCCGAAACGTCTTCGATTCCTTCTCTCCACAGATGCTGCCTGTCATTTTGTGTCTATCTTAAACTAATCCCAAACCAGTCCTAACAACGGACACCCAACCGAACGTAACGGCCTGTCCCACTTACGCGACCTTTTCGGCGACTGCCGGCACCCGTCATAGGTCGCCGAAAATGTTCAACATGTTGAAAATCCAGCGGCGACCAGATAGACGCTACGACTCTTTGGGCGACTGAGACTATACGGGCGACATCCCGGCGACATGTCGCGGGGGTGAAGCCTGTACAGTCGTGAGTAGTCGCCCAAAGAGTCGGACCTTGTTCTGGTCGCCTCTGGATTTTCAACATGTTGAAAATTTTCGGCGACCTGTAACGTCCAACGTCGGGTGCCGGCAGTTGCCGATAAAGTCGTATGACATAGAAACCCATGACCGCCCAGAATCAAAGACTCTAGTCCCAGCTAGACCAGGTTCCGAGAAGTGAATGGATGAGAGGTTTGCCCGGGAACGTCCTCAGTAAACGTCCATGAGAGGTCTCAACCCGAAACGTCACCCATTCCTTCTCCCCAGAGATGCTGCCTGTCCTGTTGAGTTACTCCAGAATTTTTGTGTCTATCTACAGAATTAGGCGTGGTCTTCCCTGGTTGTCTCATAGAAACATTGAAAACATAGAAAATAGATGCAGGAGTAGGCCGTTCGGCCCTTCGAGCCAGCACCGCCATTCAATATGATCATGGCTGATCATCCAGAATCAGTACCCCATTCCTGCTTTCTCCCCCATATTCCTTGATCCCCTTAGCCCTAAGAGCTAAATCTCTCGAAAACATCCAGTGAATTGGCCTCCACTGTCGAATTCTTCACTTCTTGGTTTAAAATGTTTTTTTTTAATCTTAAAGTCACTTAGAACACGAGCTGCAGAGTTCACCATGTACAGAGTTTACATTGAGCCTGGGCCAAGGAAGGTCCACGCTATCTACTGCGGTCTGTTCCTCCTCTGGCCTGCCCTGGTCCTGCGGTTTCTTTGAACAGAGGGATAGGCAATGACCCGAGCTGGGCCAGGCCGTGTCTGGACCAGTCTCCTCATCTCCGCCCCGATCTGGGCCACGGTGTCGGTGGGCGAGTTCTGGAGGCGCTGGAAGAGGCTCTGGCGACTCACTGCCTTCTCCATGCAGGTGAAGGTGAGGGCGGTGCCAGCGTCCACCTTCATGGCCCGGGAGAAGCCGTCGGAGGTGCCGTGGTAGCAGCGGCCGATGGCGATCTCCTTGGCCAGCCGCGGGTTCTGGTCGCTGACAGTGTAGATGCCGTAGTTGTGTCCCAGCGGATCGACTGGCGCCAGCATGCTGAAGGCGGTCGTGTCGTTGTCGTGGCCTTGGCGTGCGTGGGGCGGGTGCCGGCGCAGGTACTCCCGCAGGAGGCTGTTGGTGGCGGTGTGCCGGCAGCTGCCTTGTGGAGTAACGGTGACCAGGGTACGATCCACCCCACTCTGATCGAACAACATGCCGCCGCATTTAAACTCCACGCAGGCCGACGACACGCTGGGTCGTAGCAGGTCGCGCACGCTGCGGGAGTCGCGGATGCCGTAGAGTTTCCCGGTGGTGTGAGGGTTGTTGCCGCCGCTGTTGCGCGACCTGACCATCACCTCCTCCGGCCCCGACACGCGCACCTTGATGTAGCAAGCCCGGAACTCCTGGGGGTTCGGCCACCAGGACAGATGGTCGCCCACCCAACTGGTCAAGTCGTCCTCCTGGAAAGGAACCACGTTGTACTCGTACTTGTCCACCTCCACCTTGTAGAACCTGAAGTGGTTGGAGGAGACTGTAGCATCCTCGCACTGCCTCATGTTCTGGTAGGGGTAGATCGGCCCATCGCCCTCCTCCGCGCTGGGTTTGGGCAAGTTGATCTTGAAGGCCGTCTTCTTCAGCTGCTCATCCTCATGGTCGCTTCTCCTGTAGTCCAGCTTGGCCAGCAGTGGCTGGGGAACCCCGACCACGTTGGGGTTCATCTTGGGGGCCGAGGGGGCGGCCTCCAGCTCCTCCGCGCTCAGGGTGGCCGTCACGTAGGCGGTGTAGGCGTCCGGCCGCTCGGCATCGCAGAAGGCGGGCAGGCAGGCCCCGTTGGGTCCGGTGATCACGCTGTCGAAGCGGCCCCAGGCCCGCGGGTTGGCCTTGTACCCGGGCAGCGGCTCCAGGTTGATGAGCGACACCACCACCCCCTCCAGCTGTTCCCCCGGTAGGAACTTGTCGCTCATGTAAGCCCGCACCTTGACATAGCATCGCCGGCTCTCGGGGACATCCAGGTTGAAGAGGCGACGCTCCCGGATCTCCAGGTTGCCCACCAGGAAGGTCCTCTCCTCCCTCTTGTTCCTCCTCTTGCCCCCCTCGCTCCCCGGGGCGTGGAGGATGCTCTCCTCCTCCCAGAAGCCGGTGTCGGGGTTGAGGGACCAGAGCCTCATCTGCCGCACATGCTCCAACATCTTCACGCTGGCCGTGTCCAGGTAGACCCGCACCCCTTCCGCGTCTAGGGGCAGGCCGGACGATTCCTCTCGGAAGTCCGCAGTGAACATGCCGTAAGTCCGCAGTGGTTTCACGTCCCCTCGCTGGTCCACAAAGTTGAGGTCGCTGGACGCGGCCATGGCCAGGCTGATGTTCCTCGGGTCCAAGAAAGTCACACTGGCTTTAACCTTCCCGCTGTAGAGTTGCCCGTCGCGCCGGCGGAAGGAATTGGCTGGGATTTCCAGCTCCCCAATAGTGTCCTGACCTCGCATCTCCCCCAGAGGTATGGTGACGCCTTGGGTGGAATCCACCTCGATGGCCTCCGATTTCCTCAGCAGCTTCACCTGGAAATACACCGCGCCGCTCCGGCGATCGAAGGGAAAGACTTTGACCGTGTCCACAAACTTGCCCGAGCCGTCCACAAACCTCACCACCAGCCTGTCCGTCTCTGCGGGGACCGGGATGGTGAATGTGCCGCGGTAGCCCGTCAGCCCCACTTGCTCGCCGCCGATGTAGATCTGGCCGAAGCGGAGAGGTTCCCCGTTGTCCGCCGCCGACGCCTGTCCTCGCACCGACACCCGGGGTTCCTGGCACCTCTGGCAGCCGCACTCGGTCACCACCTTGACCGGCAGGGTGTAGCCCTGGCACGGGATCTCCCGCAGATCTATCCGCTTCACCCCACAGCAGTAGCCCTTGCCGTCCTTACACCTCAGCTCGTCGCCCAGGCTCCCCGCACATGCCAGGCTGGGGCAGCGGCCCACGTCGTGGTAGAAGGTACCGCTGGCGGCCTGCAAACAGTCATCTGGCAGCTTGATCAAGCGCTCCAGCGGCTGCCGCCTGCAGCTCGGCTGCCCCTTGGCTAAGGAGGGAAGCGGCAGAAACACACAGAGACAAAACCATGAGAGGAATACCACTTTGTGTCTATCTTGTGTTCAAACCAGCGTTGGCTGTTCCTTCCTGCACATCTTTTACTCTCATATGTCCCGCAACAGAACAGTGACAATCTTTCTTATCTATCTATCTATCTATCTATCTCTATCTATCTCTATCTATCTATCTCTATCTCTATCTCTATCTCTATCTATCTATCTCTATCTATCTATCTATCTATCTATCTATCTATCTATCTATCTATCTATCTATCTATCTATCTATCTATCTATCTATCTATCTATCTATCTATCTATCTATCTATCTATCTATCTATCTATCTATCTATCTATCTATCTATCTATCTATCTCTATCTATCTATCTATCTATCTATCTATCTATCTATCTATCTATCTATCTATCTATCTATCTATCTATCTATCTATCTATCTATCTATCTATCTATCTATCTATCTATCTATCTATCTGTCTATCTATGTATCTGTCTGTGTGGGTCTGTACAGTATGTTGGCAAAGTCATAAGGAATAAGAGTAGAATTAGGCCATTCGGCCCATCAAGTCCACTCCGCCATTCAATCATGGCTGATCTATCTCTCCTTCCTAACCCCATTCTCCTGCCTTGTCCCCATAAGCACTGACACCCGTACTGATCAAGAATCTATCGCTGCCTTAAAAATATCCACTGATTTGACCTCCACAGCCGTCTGTGGCAAAGAATTCCACAGATTCACCCCCCCTATGTCTAAATAAATTTCTCCTCTTCTCCTTCCTAAAATAATGTCCTTTAATTCTGAGGCTCTGACCGCCAGTCCTAGACTCTCCCACTAGTGGAAACATCTTCTCCACATCCACTCTATCCAGGCCTTTCACTATTCTGTACGTTTCAATGAGGTCCCCCCTCATTCTTCTAAACTCCAGCGAGTACAGGCCCAGTGCCGACAAATGCTCATCATATGTTAACCCACTCATTCCTGGGATCATTCTTGTAAACCTCCTCTGGACCCTCTCCAGAGCCAGCACATCCTTCCTCAGATATGGGGCCCAAAATTGCTCACAATATCCCAGATGTGGCCTGACCAGCGCCTTATAGAGCCTCAGCATTACATCCCTGTTTTTGCATACAAGGCCTCTTGATATAAATGCTAGCATTGAGTTTGTTTTCTTTACTACCGATTCGACCTGCAGATTAACTTTTTGGGAATCCTGCACCAGCGCTCCCAAGTCCCTTCGCACCTCCGATTTCTGAATTCTCTCCCCATTTAGAAAATAGTCTACGCCTTTATTCCTGCGACCAAAATGCACGACTCCACACTTTGCCGCACTCCATTCCATCTGCCACTTCTCTGCCCACTCACCCAACCTGTCCAAGTCCTTCTGCAGAATCTGTTTCTCTGCCCCCCCCCCCACCTATTTTCGTATCATCCACAAACTTGGCCACAAAGCCTTCAATCCCTTCGTCAAAATGATTAATATACATGAACCCGTTTATCTGTCAACGCCCTGAACCAGCTACTTTTCCCTTCATTCGCTTGTGTATAGTTGTTGGCGGATGTACAGGGAAATTTTATGGAGCCATTTAAGTGCAACAATCTAAACTTCTCTTTGAACTTTATCCATGTTAAATTGCTGTGCAGCGAGGCAGCCTCGGGCAATTTAATCGCAAGGGCCAGGAACACAGTTGAACTAGATCCTATACCCATGTACACAAAATCCCTGGCGGGGAAGTTGGTGACCCTCGGACTATCCTTGATCGGACTTTGCTGGCTTTACCTTGCACTAAACGTTATTCCCTTATCCTGTATCTGTACACTGTGAATGGCTCCATTGTAATCATGTATTGTCTTTCCGCTGACTGGATAGCAGGCAACAAAAGCTTTTCACTGTACCTCGGTACACGTGACAATAAACTAAACTGAACTCATTTTAGCTTCCCAGATGTTTAAGAAAGAACTACAGATGCTGGAAAATCGAAGGTAGACAAAAATGCTGGAGAAACTCAGCGGGTGAAGCAGCATCTATGGAGCGAAGGAATAGGCGATGTTTCGGGTCGAGACCCGAAAGGGTCTCGACCCGAAACGTCGCCTATTCCTTCGCCCCATAGATGCTGCCTCACCCGCTGAGCTTCTCGACCCGAAACGTCGCCTATTCCTTCGCTCCATAGATGCTGCCTCACCCGCTGAATTTCTCCAGCATTTTTCTCTACCATAACTTCCCAGATGGTTAGTTCATACAATGGAGTAGTGTAATGCACCAGAGACCCCGGTTCGATCGTGACTACGGGCATTGTCTGTAGGGAGTTAGTACGTTCTCCCTGTGACCACGGGGGTTTTCTCCAGGTGCTCTGGTTTCCTATCAGAGAGACCCATGGTTTGATTGTGACTACGGGTGCAATCTGTACGGAGTTTCCCCTACATTAAACATTCCAGAGTACTATGTTTCCATGCCTGTGCTGCTGCAAGTAAGAATTAATTGTTCTGTTTTCAGGACAATAAAAGACTCTTGATTCTTGATATTAAAACCTGATATTTACGGGTAAAGGCAATTTTCCGTGACTGGATAATGTCTATTTTGCCTCCTGTAAAATTAGGTGTACCCTTCATTAATTCGTCTCTTCACTCACACTCCAACCTCCGACCTCACCCATGGCCAGCAGGAACTTCGGGGGTTAGGGTTCAACTCTTTCTACTTTACAGTCTGAACTTTGGCTTAAGTGAGAAATAAGATGAGTTCTGGCCTTGCGGCTCAGAGTCCACAGTGACTGTGTGCCCATTTGTATCGGGGATTGGTGGTCTCCCAGGACCGAGTGATGTTCTCAGGCGACGGCGAGACTCTGGTCAACTCACCGATAACTCTAGGTACGTCAGAAGCCATTTCTGAGCTAACATTATTTCAAAGACGTTTCCTTAACTATGGCCTGATAACAGTGAAAAAAATAATACTTAAATTTTGGAAACACGCATCAGTCCCTACTGTAAAGATGTAGATTACAAACATGTCCGAGACACTACATTCTGAAAATATTAGGCTTGTCTTGGCAGAAAATCACCAGATCAATTCTTCAAGACATGGACACCCTTTACCGAATTCTTACAAGCATAGTATTGAGCAACACTACTTTGGATTTAAATCCAATTATGGGTTGGGTGAGGTGGGCGCGGGGGAGGACGAGGGGCAGGTATATCTCCACTTTTTTCTTTTTTTCTTTTTTCCCCTTTTCCTCTCTTATATCTTTATTCACTCTTTGGCCACACTACGTTGGGAGTCTAGGGGTCCTATCTTTTCACCTTTCACTTTCTTTCTCTCTTCTTTTCCCTCATTTTCAGGTTAAAAGATCAAAATTGAAGCAGTACAATAATTGTACAATTTTACATTTTGCCGAATGTTTTATTCTTGTGCAGTTGCTTCTAATAAAAAATATATATTTTTAAACTCACCGATGACTGTGAGAGTCGCTGGAGCCGATAAGATGGAGCCAAAGCCATTGGTGGCGTTGCATTGGTACACACCTCCCTGCCGCCTCTTCAGCTTCCTCAGCATGAGAGTTCTGTCATGCTCTGTGTCCAGTTGTGTGCCGTTGTGGTACCTGGGCACAAGCAGTAATTGTTCAGATCAGAAGAATCGCAACACTTATCATCTACTCCCAGCATCACGTAAACATCCACATTTCCCATTATGAGATTCATCGGTATTAGATTAAAAACCTAAAGGACCCTGTCCCATTTAGCAATTTTTTAGGACGACTGCCGACGACTGTCACAGTTCTTTCGGGTCGCCAAATAACCGCCGGTTTCCCCCCCCCCCCCCTACGACGATGCCTACGGCAACCTAGTCGACGACACCCATCCGTTTTCTCCAGAGATGCTGCCTGTCCCGCTCAGTTACTCCAGCATTTTTTCGGTTTAAACCAGCACCTGCAGTTCCTTCCGACACATTTGATAATTGTCGCTGCAAAGTGAGTGGACAATTGGCCTCCCGCTTGTCCTTTGTCTGTATAAAGAGGCCGGCACGGTGGCGCAGCGGTAGAGTTGCTGCCTCACAGCGCCAGAGACCCGGGTTCGATCCTGACCACAGGTGCTGTCTGTACGGAGTTTGTACATTCTCCCCACGTGGGTTTGTACAATCTCCCCACGTGGGTTTGTACAATCTCCCCATGTGGGTTTTCTCCGGGTGCTCCGGTTTCCCCCCACATTCCTAAGACGTGTGGGTTTGTAGATTAATTGGCCTCTGTAAATTGTCCCTAGTGCGTGTAGGATAGAACGAGTGCACGGGTGATCTCTGGTTGGCGTGGACTTGGTCAGCATGACTATGGAACGAGCTGCCGGAGGAGGTAGTTCAGGCTGGGACTATCGCAATGTTTAAAAAAACATTTGGATGGGGACATGGATGGGACAGGTGTAGAGGGATATGGGACAAACGCAGGCAGGTGGAACCAGTGTATGTGGGACATAAAAATGCTGGAGAAACTCAGCGGGTGCAGCAGCATCTATGGAGCGAAGGAAAAAGGCAACGTTTCGGGCCGAAACCCTTCTTCAGAAGTGGGACATGTTGGCTGGCTTGGGCTGGAAGGCCTGTTTCCCCGCTGTATCATTCTATGAAACATCTTCCCCTCCCCCTCTTACCTCCACATGATGCTGTAGAAACCTGAAACCTACACGGTTAACAAACCCCCCCCTCCCTCCTCCCTCCACCTCCCACAGCCAGAGCGTTGACGTCAAGACACCTTCAAATCTCACCAGAAATATTTCAGTGGCGTTGGAGCCCCCGTGGCTCTGCAGCAGAACGCCACCTGCTGATCCTCAAACCGCACTTTGGACTCCGGGTACTTCACGATATAAGGGCTTTCTGTTGGTGAGAAGGAGACTCAGTGAAAGGCGATCGCAACAGACTCACAGGGGAATCCACTCCAAAACGTAGACGGCCGCACTTCATTCTAAGAGTAGAACTCACGGTGGGGGCAATCTAAACATATACCAAGCACTGTGTAGGGCGGCACGGTGGCGCCTTACACAGGTAGAGTTGCTGCCTCACGGTGCCAGAGACACGGGTTTGATCCTGACTACGGGTGCTGTCTGCACGGAGTTTGCGCGTTCTCCCCGTGACCTGCGTGGGTTTTCTCCGGGTGCTCCGGTTTCATCCCACCTTCCACGCACATACGGGTTTGTAGGTTAATTGAGGCAGTTCATTGGCTATATTTAAGAGGGAGTTAGATGTGGCCCTTGTGGCTAAAGGGATCAGGGGGTATGGAGAGAAGGCAGGTACAGGATACTGAGTTGGATGATCAGCCATGATCATATTGAATGGCGGTGCAGGCTCGAAGGGCCGAATGGCCTCTACTCCTGCACCTATTTTCTGTTTCTATGTTTCTATGTAATTGGCCTCGGTAAATTCAGTAAATAGACTTTTGTTTCGCGAAGTGATCGGAGAAATAAAGTTATGTGTGGGAAGGAACTGCAGATGCTGGTTTACACTGAAGATGGACAGAAAATGCTGGAGTAACTCAGCGGGCCAGGCAGCATCTCTGGAGAGAAGGAATGGCTGACGTTTCGGGTCGAGACCCTATTTCAGACTGGTAGTCAGGGGGAGAGGGAGTCTAGAGATATGGTAAAGGGCCTGTCCCACTGGGTGATTTTTTTCGGCGACTGCCGGCTTCATATCAGTGTCGCCAAAAGATTTTGAACATTTCAAAATCCAGTGGCGACAAAAAAAATGTTGCGACACTTGAAAAAGCACCGCGCGTCAATACGCCATCAAGCCGCGCCACGGCGCAAACTTTTTGGTGACCTGATACGTCAGTCAATGAAGCCGGCAGTCGCCGAAAAATTCGCCAAGTGGGACAGGCCCTTAAGGATAAGGTGTGAAAACGACAGATCAAAGCAGACGATGATAAAGGAATGTAGAATGTTTAAGAAGGAACTGCAGATGCTGGAAAAAATCGAAGGTAGACAAAAATGCTGGAGGAACTCAGCGGGTGCAGCAGCATCTATGGAGCGAAGGAATAGACAATGTTTCGGGTCATCAGTCTGAAGAAGGGTCTCGACCCGAATCGTCGCCTATTCCTTCGCTCCATAGATGCTGCCTCACCCGCTGAGTTCCTCCAGCATTTTTTGTCTACCTAGGAAATGTGGACTGGTTCACTGTTGGCTGAGGAGAAGGTGATGAGGAGGTGTACAAACGGACAGTAATATTAATCAGAAGGACAGTGAAACTAGTCGGAGAACTTGGGGCACAAATGGAATAACGTTGGCTGACTGAGAGTGAACTGCAGATGAACCACAAGCTAATTGAGGACATCCTGGAGCTCTGCTAATGGGGCCATTTTATGCTGTGTTTTCCAGCCCACTGATTACTGGTTTTATAAGACAGAATGACATGTTGTTTCTGACAGGGACCACTGTGTAACCGCAGGGGGGATGTGTGAGATCATAAGGTCAGGAGCAGAATTAGGCCATTCGGCCCATCAACTCTACTCCGCCATTCAATCATGGCTGATCTATCTCTCCCTCCTAACCCCATTCTCCTGCCTTCTCTCCTGACACCCGCACTAATCAAGAATCTATCTACTTCAGCCTTAAAGATATCTACTGACGTGGCCTCCACAGCCGTCTGTGGCAAAGAATTCCACAGATTCACCACCCTCTGACTAAAGCAATCTCCTTCCTAAAAGAACGTCCTTACACTCTGAGTCCCAGACTTTCCCACTAGTGGAAACATCCTCTCCACATCCACTCTATCCAAGCCTTTCACTGTTCAGTACGTTTCAATGAGGTCCCAGTGGTGACTGACCCAGTTTGGTGAGTGTGGCGTTGATGATGGAAGTGTCTGAGCTGTTCTGCACAGAGTGGAAGACGGATGGAGCATATTTCTTGTGTTGGACCAGCAGACGTGTCCGTGCGTGGGCACACACGCCGTCGATGTGGAACCAGCCGGCATGGTCGGTCGTTGCCAGCGTGACGAGAGGCTGTTCCACCGTGGCCACCGTGCTGCCGGAGATGGCAGCCCCGTCTGTCGAGCGGACCGTCCCTGCCAGCACGTGTTGGGCACAAACGCAGCCGCGGCATTCGCCGCCCACGCCGCTCGTCCGACACGCGTGTGGGCACTCTGCGGGGAAACAAGCCTATCCGTCGGCATTGAGAAACACTGCTGCCCCTTCACCCCGCAACGCCCACCCGAAACTACCCCACCCCCACAAACCTCCCCCATCCCACCCCCACCCCCACCATAAACTTTCCCCCCACCCCTCACACAAACTTCACCCCACCCCCCACACAAACCTCCCCCATCCCAACCCCACCCACCACAAACTTCCCCCATCCCACCCCCACCCCTCACACAAACTTCACCCCTACCCCCAATCCCCCTCCACAAACCTCCCCCATCCCACCCCCACCCCCACATAAAGTTCCCCCCCACCCCCACCAACTTCCTCCATCCCACCCCCACCCCCACCCCACAACACTTCCCCCCATCCCCACAAACTTCCCCCCCACCCCCACCCCCACAAACCTCCCCCCCACCCCCACCGCCCACAAAAACCTCCCCATCCCACCCCCACAGTGCGAGAGCCCCTTGCTGCCCACCCACCTTCTCCGTCACTACCTGATCCCACACCCCCCGTACCTGAGCAAGGTTCCCCAATGCATCTTTTGACTTCGGTTGTGCGTCCGACACAAACCTGCTCGCCCGCGGTCCGGATGCAGTTCCGATGTCGCAGGGAATGCCCGCTGCCGCAACTGACCGAACATGCCGTCCAAGATGCCCACTCCGACCAACGCGCCTCTTCACCACCGTACAGAGGGACAGGTGGAATAGGCGGCCAGCCACAGGTTTGGGTTTAAAAAAAAAACAAAAATAAACAAATTCAATCAGCGATTGCGATAATATATAGGACTGGCCAACTGCAGACTGCAGGAGGACGTGCTGAGGGACGCACTGAAGCTCGGTGCAGCCAACGCCAAGGCTCGGTGGGAGAGGGTAGGGGGCCGAGGATGTCCGGGTTGGGTCGCCCCTGGGCCTGGCCAAGCTGGTCATCCGCGAGTCACGGCGCCAGGCGGTGGAGGGCTCAGCCCGAGCCGGCTGCTCGCCCCTTCTCCGGGGTTAGGTCCGTGCCCGGGTGGTGTTAGAGAGGGAGCACACCCTGTCCACGGGCACCCTGGGAGAGTTCCGGGATCGCTGGGCACCGCGGGGGGTGGAATGTATCCTTGACAAGGAGTGTAACATAGTTGTATAGTAGTTTATTTAGTATATTTGTTTGTCTTGTATTATGGTGGTGGGTTCTGCTTTGCTTTATTGTATTGGAAATATTATTTTTAATAATTGAATACATTTTTTGATTAAAAAAAATCTCTGTGGGGGAGGACCACAGAGGGCCGAAGGGCCTGTTTCCGTGCTGTATCTCAAAACTAAACTACACTACAGTGAAAAGCTTTTGTTGCGTGCTAACCAGTCAGTGTAAAGACAATACATGACGTGGACTCAGTGGGTCGAAGGGCCTGTATCTCTAACGTCCAAAGTAAAGTCTTTAAGGTAGGGAATGTAGGAGTCATCGCCTGCTCCTCTCCACATATGTGTCAGGGGTCACGGGGAGAAGGCAGGAGAATGGGGTTGAGATGGAAAGATAGATCTGCAAATGATTGAATGGCAGAGTAGACGATGGGCCGAATGGCCTAATTCTGCTCCAAGAACAGGTTCATTCTCACCTTGACATGCGGGCATGGTGCATTTCCGCTTCTCGATGGCCTTCCCCTTGCACCTGGGAAAGATGAGGCGACGGAATCGCAGGTTGTTGGTGCAGGTGCGCTGCCGTGCTTGGATACCTGGAGCACCGCACGACATGGCTGAACACGGACTCCACTCCGACCACTGTGACCAGCGGTTGTGAACTGTGTGTCGAGCAGACGAGCGGAGGTGAAGCCTGAGCCTTTTACACCGCATGTTACAGTCTAGTTTATTGTCACGTGTACCGAGGTACAGTGAAAAGCTTTTGTTGCGTGCTAACCAGGCAGCGGAAAGACAATACGTGATTACAATCGGGCCATTTACAGTGTACAGATACATGATAAGGGAATAACGTTTAGTGCAAGGTAAAGCCAGCAAAGTCCGATCAAGGATAGTCCGACATTGTAGATAGTAGTTCAGCACTGCTCTCTGGTTGTGGTAGGATGATTCAGTTGCCTGATAACAGCTGGGAAGAAACTGTCCCTGAATCTGGAGGTGTGTGTTTTCACACTTCTGTACCTCTTGCCTGATGGGTGAGGGGAGAAGAGGGAGTGACCAGGGTGTGACCCGTCCTGGATGATGCTGCTGGCCTTGCCGAGGCAGCGTGAGGTGTAGATGGAGTCCATGGAAGGGAGGTTGGTTTGTGTGATGGTCTGGGCTGTGTCCACAATTTGTTGTGGTCTTGGATGGAGCTGTTCCCAAACCATGCTGCAGTTGTATAAGATGTTGGTGAGTCTGCATTTAGAATATTCTGTTCAGTTCTGGGACCATATTATCGGAAAGATGGTGCCAAGCTGGAACGGGTGCAGAGAAGTTTACGAGGATGTTGCCAGGATTCGAGTGCCTGAGCTATAGGGAGAGGTAGAGCAGGCTGGGACTATTCCTTGCAGCGCAAGAGGATGAGGGGAGATCTTATAAAGGTATATAAAATCATGAGACAAATAGATTGGGTAGATGCACAGTCTCTTGCCTAGAGTAGGCGAATCGAGGACCAGAGGACAAATGAGGTGGAAAAGATTTAATTGCAACCTGAGGGGTAACGTTTTCACACAAAGGGTGGTGGGTGTCTGGAACAAGCTGCCAGAGGAAGTGGTTGAGGAAGGTACATTTAAGAAACATTTAGACAGGTACATGGATAGAGGGATATGGGCCAAATGGGACCAGTGTAGATGGGGCATGTTGGTCAGCATGGGCATGTGGCATGGCTATGACCACAAGTAAATGCGCACCGTGATCGCCCATTCAAAATGGCAACTCCCCATTTATGTAAGTTAGTTTAGTACAGCATGGAAACAGGCCCTTCGGCCCACCGAGTCCGTGCCGACCAGTGATCACCCGTTCACACTAGTTCTACACCCTACACACTAGGGACAATTTACAGAAGTCAACTGTTCACAAGTTCATGTTATAGGAGTAGAATCAGTCCATCGAGTCTACTCCACCATTCAATCGCAGCTGATCTATCTCTCCCCCCTAACCCCATTGTCCTGCCTTCTCCCCATAACCCTTGACACCCGTTCTAGTCAAGAGAGTGCCGGAATATCGCTGGTGAACACATCCGTGGATAGGACATGTTTGGAAGGTTTTGAAGAGACAGTAAGTCATAGAGTGATACAGTGTAGAAAGAGGCCCTTCGGCCCAACCTGCCCACCCTGGCCAATCCACGTCACTAGATGTGGGCCAAACGCGGGCAGGTGGGACTAGTGTGGATGGGGGGCGTTGGTCGGTGCGGGCAAGTTGGGACAAAGGGCCTGTTTCAACGCTGTGTAACTTCACAGAGGAGGGAACATCAGGCGGCAGGTCGGGGGTGAACCTACCTAAGGGGCACCTGAAGCGTATATGGTAGTTGGAACAGATCCGGCCATGAGGCTGCTCCTTATTGACACACCAGAAGCCGCGGTCTGGGCTGTGATGGACCACCTCGCCCGTATGCTCTGCCTTCACCCAGTCGGTGGTGCGCGCCTCCATGGCCGTCGGCCGCGCGCACAGGCGCTCGCGGTAGTAGAAGCGGATCGCCTCCAGCCGCTCAAAGTCCCCGTTCCCCCCCGGGTGGTCGATGTTGAACCAGGAGGTCCACTCCGTGGCATCTGCAAGCAAGACCAATCATCAACGTCACACACACAACTGGATGGAACTGCAGATAGTGGAGGTGTCCACGACTAGGGGGACATACAGTGGGTGTTGAAGTTTAGAGATACCGCGCGAAAACAGGCCCTTCGGCCCACCGAGCCCGTGCCTACCAGCAATCCCCGCACATCCTACTAGCTCATATCCTACATCCACTAGGGACAATTTACAATTTACTGAAACATAGAAAACATGGAAAATAGGTGTACGAGTAGGCCATTCGGCCCGTCGAGCCAGCATCGCCATTCAATACATCATGGCTGATCATCTAAAATCAGCACCCCGTTCCTGCATCCCACAGATTCACAACCCTCTGGATTCCCCCAACAATGTGTACATTCTCCCCATGACCGCGTGGGTTTTATCCAGGTGCTCCGGTTTCCACCCACACTCCAAAGACGTACAGGTTTGTAGGTCAATTGACTTGGTATAATTGTAAATTGTCCTCAGTGTGGGTGTCGGATAGTGTTACTGTACAGGGATCGCTGGTTTTTACAATTTTACCAAGCAAATTAACATACAGACCTGCACGTCTTTGGAGGGCGGAAGGAAACTGGAGCACCCGGAGAAAACCCACGCAGGTCACAGGGAGAACGTGCAAACTCTGTACAGACAGCACCCGTAGTCAGGATGGAATCCTGGTCTCTGGCGCTGTGAGGCAGCAACTCTACCGCTGCGCCACCGTGCCACACGGGTTTAAGGCGAATGTTAAGAGGTTTTGAGGAGGAACTTTGCTACCCAGAGGGTGGTTGGGATCTGAGTGTCAAAGGTTATGGGGAGACATGGCAGGGGAATGGGGCTGAGAGGGTAAGGTGCTCGATCAGCCTGCGGCAGTTCCTTTATCATTGTTACTTTTTTGCATATCTTTCATTCATTTGTTCTCTATCTCCCCACATCATCATCTATATCTCTCATTTCCCTTTCCCGTGACTCTCAGTCTGTAGAAGGGTCTCGACCCGAAACGTCACCCATTCCTTCTCTCCGGAGATGCTGCCTGTCCCGCTGAGCTACTCCAGCATTTTGCATCTAACCTGTCCTATCCATGTACCTGTCTAAATGTTTCTTACCCATTGCGATAGTCCCTGCATCAACTACCTCCTCCGGCAGCTTGTTCCACACACCTACCACCCTTTGTTAAAATTCAAGTGAGTTTATTGTCATGTGTCCCTGTATAGGACAATGAAATTCTTGCTTTGCTTCAGCACACAGAACATAGTAGGCATTTACTACAAAACAGATCAGTGTGTCCATATACCATGATATAAATATATACACACATGAATAAATAAACTGATAAAGTGCAAATAACAGAAAATGGGTTATTAATAATCAGAGTTTTGTCCGAGCCAGGTTTAATAGCCTGATGGCTGTGGGGAAGTAGCTATTCCTGAACCTGGTTGTTGCAGTCTTCAGGCTCCTGTACCTTCTACCTGAAGGTAGCAGGGAGATGAGTGTGTGGCCAGGATGGTGTGGGTCTTTGATGATACTGCCAGCCTTTTTGAGGCAGCGACTGCGATAAATCCCCTTGATGGAAGGAAGGTCAGAGCCGATGATGGACTGGGCAGTGTTTATCCTTTGTGTGAAAATGTTACCCCTCAGGTTCCCATTAAATCTTTGCCCCCCCCCCCCCCCCCCCCCCCCCCCCCCCCCCTCACCTTAAACCTATGCCCTCTGGTTCTTGATTCCCCTACTCTGGGCAAGAGACTACGCGATCTATTCCTCTCATGAACTTTCACACTTCTGTTCTGAGGCTCGTGTGTTTGGGTGATCTATTCTGGTCTGGTCTGTTCTAGCCTCAACTCCTCCCCCACCCCCTACCTGAAACGCCACCTGTTCCTTCTCACCAGAGATGCTGCCTGACCCGCCGAGTTACTCCAGCACTTTGTGTCTATCTTGGGTGTGAACCGGCATCTGCAGTTCTTTGTTTCTGCACTGATCTCACAGAGTTACTGACTCGCAGACGAGCAGCTGCCCACATCACCCCTGGGCTGGATGTCATCGCTTTGATGCTGGGCTCGTTGCTGATCAGAGAGCGGTGATCAATGATCAAACCCTCTGGCGGGGAGAGCAAGAGCATTGAACGACAGTCCTGGTGAGGGCAAGAGAGAGCGCTGCTTAGCGATTGGCCGCTCCTCTAACGCAAACACTCAATCACTCACAAGTTCACGTTATAGTACAATTAGGCCATTCGGCCCATCAAGTCTACTCCGCCATTCAATCATGACTGATCTATCTCTCCCTCCTAACCCCATTCTCCTGCCTTCTCCCCATAACCTCTGACACCCGCACTGATCAAGAATCCATCTGTCTCTGCCTTAAAAATATCCACTGAAGTGGCCTCCACAGCTGTCTGTAGCAAAGAATTCCACAGATTCACCACCCTCTGACTAAAGAAATTCCTCCTCATCTCCTTCCGAAAAGAACGTCCTTTGATTCTGAGGCTGTGCCCTCTGGTCCTAGACTCTCCCACTAGTGGTAATATCCTCTCCACATCCACTCTATCCAAGCCGCTCAGTGTAGGTGTGGGCAGTGGTGGGGATGGGGAGGGGAAAGCGTGGGGGGGGGAGAGGGGGTGGCCCCTCTCTGCATGGTCCCACCAGGCCCGGAGAGACCCTGTGAAATTCCATAGATTCACCACCCTCTGACACACACACCCTATTGTCTGCAATGTGTAAGAAGGAACTGCAGATGTTGGTTTAAATTGAAGAAAGACACAAATAGCTGGAGTAACTCAGCGGGTCAGGAAGCATCTCTGGAGAGAAGAAACGGGTGAGGTTTCGGGTCTGAAGAAGGGTCTCGACCCAAAACGTCACCCACGCCTTCTCCCCAGAGATGCTGCCACAGAAGGGTGTGGAATTCTCTGCCTCAGAGGGCGGTGGAGGCAGGTTAGACTTAGGCTTAGACTTAAACCCTTTATTTGTCATTCAGACCTTTAGGTCTGAACGAAATGTCGTTCTCTGGATACTTTCAAGAGAGAGCTAGATAGGGCTCTTAAAGATAGCATAGTCAGGGGATATGGGGAGAAGGCAGGAACGGGGTACTGATTGGGGATGATCAGCCATGATCATATTGAATGGCGGTGCTGGCACGAAGGGCCGAATGGCCTCCTCCTGCACCTATTGTCTATTGTCTATTGTCTATTGTCTGCCCGTCACGCTGAGTTGCTCCAGCTGTTTGTGTCTCTCTTCTCTGCAGTGTTTTGTTTGTGGGACTACCGTTGTGTTTACCTGGGCGTAGTTCCTGCACCTCGTTGGACCCCAGTTTGCGGTTCCTCTGTTTCCATTTCTGGGCTCTGGCTTCCTTCACCTCGGCTGCCGAGGAAACTGTGGATGGAAAGAAACCGTTTCAAAGGAGCTGGGTATTATTTTAAAACTTGCCTTGATATATCGCTCGTCAGACACAAATTAAATACTGAGAACAGCAAAGATGAAGGAGTGAAGGAGGTGGCGTCCCAGATCTCAGTACTTCCACTTAGACGACAAGCATTGATCACAGCTTCAGACAGGATTCTCTCAGTTTCAGCAGATGTGTACACACACACACACACACACACACTAAAATAACGAGCAGAGTGCACGACTTGTGTTGGAAGGAACTGCAGATTTGACCCTTCGAGCCAGCACCGCCATTCAATATGATCATGGCTGATCATCCAGAATCAGTACCCCGTTCCTGCTTTCTCCCCATATCCCTTGATTCCGTCAGCCCTAAGAGCTGAATCTAACTCTCTCTTGAAAACATCCAGTGATTTGGCCTCCACTGCCTTCTTTGGCAGAGAATTCCACAGATTCACAACTCTCTGGGTGAAAAAGTGCAGGGAACATCGATGCAGGGAACATTTGTCCTGCATCGAGCCTGTCCAATCCCTTAATAATGTTTCATCAGATCTGCAAAGCCATGCGGGGGAGTCTTTATCTGCACTGAGTCACGACATTTAGTTTAGTTTAGTTTCGAGATACAGCGTGGAATACACCATCCTGGCCACACACTCATCTCCCTGCTACCTTCAGGTAGAAGGTACAGGAGCCTGAAGACTGCAACAACCAGGTTCAGGAATAGCTACTTCCCCTCAGCCGTCAGGCTATTAAACCTGGCTCGGACAAAACTCTGATTATTAGCAACCACTTACTGTTATTTGCACTACCAGTTTATTTATTCATGTGTGTATATATTTATATCATGGTATATGGACACATTTATCTGTTTTGTAGTAAATGCCTACTATTTTCTGTGTGCTTAAGCAAAGCAAGAATTTCATTGTCCTATACAGGGACACATGACAATAAACTCACTTGAACTTGAACTCACTTGAACTTGAACTTGAACTTGAATATTTCAATAGATTTTTTAAAGGCAGAGATAGATAGATTCTTGATTAGTACGGGTGACAGTGGTTATGGGGAGAAGGCAGGAGAATGGGGTTAGGAGGGAGAGATAGATCAGCCACGATTGAATGGCGGAGTAGACTTGATGGGCCGAATGGCCTAATTCTGCCCCTATAACATACAACCTTATGAAGCAGGCCCTTCGGCCCATCGATGATCACCCGTACGCCAGCACTAGCCTACATACATTAAGGGGAATTTTCAATTTTACCGAAACCAAACCTGTCTGTCATTGGAGTGTGGGAGGAAACCGGAGCACCCGGAGAAAACCCACGCAGGTCACAGGGGGGAACGTACTAACTCCGTACAGACAGCACCCGTAGTCGGGATAGAACCCGGGTCTTTGGCCCTGTGAGGTAGCAACTCTACCGCTGCGCCACCATGCCAGCCTCTGCCTTGTAAATCAAGATCCCACAAAGAGCACTGTCATGACAAGCAAATAATATGCTTTAATGTGTAATGGTGATGGGGACACTGGGAAAGACTCTCCCACTCTAGTTCAGAACAGAACAATGTCAGTTTTCTCTAACTTCAAGTAACCCTTACATCCCCTCTCCCTCCATCCCTCCCCCACCCAAGTCGTACCAGCTTCAAAATCGTCTTGTTGAGTCTCATTGTCGGCAACTCGTTGTCACCTAGCCCACAGCTAACAATGGCCGGTTCCCTTCATCATCGTTAATTTGTTGCATATCTTTCATTCATTTGTTCTATATCTCTCTATACCATCGTCTATATCTCTCGTTTCCCTCTCCTCTGACTCTCAATCTGAAGAAGGGTCTCGAACCGTAACGTCACCCGTTCCTTCTCTCCAGAGATGCTGCCTGTCCCGCTGAGTTACGCCAGTATTTTGTGTCTAACTTCGGTTTAAACCAGCGTCTGCAGTTCCCTCCTACACAATGTGAATGTTTACACACAACTGAAAGAGGAGAAGTGCTGAGAGTGTCAAAAACACACAGAGTGCTGGAGTAACTCAGCGGGTCAGGCAGCATCTGTGGATAACATGGATAGGTGACGTTTCTGGTCGGGACCCGTGTTCACACTGCCAAATCAAATTCCAACCTGGATCGTCACCTATCCAGCAGCATAATCAAGGACTCGTCTCACCCCCGGTCACTCCCTCTTCTCCCCTCTCCCATCGGGCAAGAGTTACAGAAGTGTGAAAATGCACACCTCCAGATTCAGGGACAGTTTCCTCCCAGCTATTATCAGGCAACTGAATCATATTATCACCAACTAGAGAGCGGTCCTGACCTCCCGTCTACCTCATTGGAGACCCTCGGACTATTTTTTATTGGACTTTACTGGACTTTATCTTGCACTAAATGTCATTCCCTTTATCCTGTATCAAGGACCTGTGTCATGTAATCGTGTATTGTCTTTCCGCTGACTGGTTAGCGCGCAACAAAGAACTTTTCACCAGACAATAATAAACTAAACTAAAATAAAACTAAAATGATAAACATCCTCGAGGGAAAATAACCTTAGAAAAAAGAAGAAATGAAACAAGATGAAACAGATAGACACAAAAAGCTGGAGTAACTCAGCAGGAGTTACTCTGGAGAGAAGGAATGGGTGATGTTTCGGGTCAAGACCCTTCTTCTGACTGAGAGTGAGGGAAGAGGGAATCTATAGTCTGAAGGAGGGTCTCGACCCGAAACATTACCTATCCTTTTCTCCAGAGATGCTGCCTGTCCCGCTGAGTTACTCCAACATTTTTGTGTCTATCTTCGGTCTAAACCAGCATCTGCAGTTGCTTCCTAAACAAGATGTAGCAGACCTGATTGAAATCATTCTCAGGTGGGAGATCGGATGTGGGCTGGGGGTCTGACAACAAAGAGACAATTAAGACATTTGATTTTCTTTGGGAAATTGGGAAAGGCATCAGGAAATCGTTTAAAGGTTGTTGAGGAATCCCTTGGTGGAAAATTCAGTGGGAAAAACAAAAATGAGGAAAAGAAGGCTTTAAAATTAAAAAAAATATATATATTGTTAAGCAGTGTCTTACCTTGAGCTGAAATATACTGTTGCAAGACGAGGAAAATCCAGACCGCACAAACCCCCATCTGCAACTCCACGAATGGTTGTTGTCGGTGCCTTTTAGGAAGAAGTCAAGTCGTTTTAATCAAGGAACAGTGGCGACTTTCTAAAGTGCAGGTCAGACCTGTCGTGTGTCACAGTGCGGAGGCTCTGGATATCTGTACAGAGAGCTGAGACTGTTTGCTGCTAGACAGCTCTCTCTCTCCCTTTATATATGTTGCTGGCCCTATCCCACTAACATGACTGGAGCAAGATTATAGCCACATTACTGACCTTGATAGGCAACGTGAGCCAGGCAGGGAGGGTCTGATGAGGGTGTGATTTGAATTTTGTTTGGTTGAAATCCAAAGAATAATAAATAAGTGAATTCCCACTTTTATTCTTTAGCAAATTAAAAAAATATATATATTTTTTAAATCTTTCCACTCCCACCTGACCTGGGTGTGCCAAGGGCTTGGCAGGATTCTTGCAAATGACTGTAGTCCCTGCTGTGCCCCCGGAATCCACTTAAAGTCTGTTTGTGCCGATGAATAGATTGTTTTAAAAAGGTCCCAAATTTCCCTGGTGTTGAGAAACACTGGCAGGTACAATGATTCACGGGTACGCAGGAAGGAACTGCAGATGCTGGTTTACACTGAAGATAGACACAAAATGCTGGAGTAACTCGGCGGGACAGGCAGCGTCTCTGGAGAGAAGGAATGGGTGACGTTTCGGGTCAAGACCCTTCTTCAGACTGACCCAAAACATTGCCCATTCCTTCTATCCAGAAATGCTGCCTGTCCCGCTGATTTACTCCAGAATTTCAGACAATAGACAATAGGTGCAGGAGTAGGCCATTCGGCCCTTCAAGCCAGCACCGCCATCCACCCGGCGCGGCCTGCGGACTTTGGAAGCCGCCGACTCTGGTAGGAGGGGGCCGACTCTGGTATCCACGCCGTTGAGGACATCCTGCAGCCCCGACGTCGGACTTGTATCACCCCGGCGAGCGGTCCTGGACATCGGGCCACCCGTAGCTGCAACTGCGGAGGGCTTGGGGAGGCCCTGACCACGAGGAACAGTGGAGGAAGAGACTGACTTTGGTGCCTTCCCACACAGTGGGGAAACTTTGATTCTGCTGTGTGGGGATGTTTTATGTTAAATTCTACAGTGTGTGTTCTTTATACCCTTTCGGGCTTAATCCCTCCCTTCACCACCTCCAGTTTAAATTCCAGTTGGAATATTTTGGAGGACCCAAGAACCAAGAACGTGATCATGGCAGACCATCCACAATCATTACCCCGTTCCTGCCTTCTCCCCATATCCCCTGACTCTACTATCTTTAAGAGCCCTACCTAGCTCTCTCTTGAAAGTATCCAGAGAACCTGCCTCCACCGCCCTCTGAGGCAGAGAATTCCACAGACTCACAACCCTCTGTGTGAAAAAGTGTTTCCTCATCTCCATTCTAAATGGCTTACCCCTTACTCTTAAACTGTGGCCCCTGGTTCTGGACTCCCCCAACATCGGGAACATGTGTCCTGCCTCTAGCGTGTCTATCTTCGATTTAAACCAGCATCTGCAGTTCCTCCCTACACAGCATGCCTTCTTGGCACAGGTCGATGCCACAGAAACTTTAGACTTTGGAGATACAGGGCGGAAATAGGCCCTCCGTCCGACCGAGTCCGCGCCGACCAGCGATCACCCTGTACTCTAGCGCAATCCTAGATAGAGAGATAAGGGAGATAGAGAGATAAGGAAGCGTAAGGTGTGAAAACAAGACAAAGGGTGCGGTGATCATGGACAATGTAGAATAGATCATCGTGTTTAAGAAGGAACTGCAGATGCTGGAAATCGAAGGTAGACAAAAATGCTGGAGAAACTCAGCGGGTGCAGCAGCATCTATGGAGCGAAGGAAATAGGCAATGTTTTGGGCCGAAACCCAAGCGAAATATCAGATTCACTGCTGCTTTAAGTAAGTAAGTAAGTAAGTTTATTGGCCAAGTATTCACATACAAGGAATGTCACATGTGCTAAAATGCAGTGTAATTATTTCCAGAGTCGTCAGATTTTGGCTCCATTTCCATTCTCCTCTCCTCTCCTCTCCCCTCCCCTCCCGCCCGGCCATCCTTGTGTCCCTTGAGGGCGCTGGAGGGTAGACCACGGTTCACTTTCCTCCCGGCCTTGCTCCTGGCGTTCCCTCCCCACCCGGTTCTCCGGTTGCCGCGGGGAACTAGGAGTAGGCCCGGGCTCGGCGGCTCCCCCTACTGGCAACGGCCCACAGGATCTCCCCGGGCCTGGTGGGACCATGCAGAGAGGGGCCACCCAGCCTGGGTGTGGGACCCTCCCCCCCTCTCCCCCCCCTCACTCTCCCCTCCCCAACCCCTCCCCATCCCCACCACCGCCCACACATACACTGAGAGGCCTGGATAGAGTGGATGTGGAGAGGATGTTTCCACTAGTGGGAGAGTCTAGGAACAGAGGTCACAGCCTCAGAATTAAAGGACGTTCTTTTAGAAAGGAGATGAGGAGGAATTTCTTTAGTTAGCGGTGGATCTGTGGAATTCTTTGCCACAGACGGCTGTGGATATTTTTAAGGCAGAGATAGATAGATTCTTGATTAGTGCGGGTGTCAGAGGTGATGGGGAGAAGGCAGGAGAATGGGGTTAAGAGGGAGAGATAGATCAGCCATGATTGAATGGCGAAGTAGACTTGATGGGCTGAATGGCCTAATTCTACTCCTATTCCTTTGACCTTATGACCTTATGAGAGTCTGCTTCCACACTGTGCCACTCAATGACTCGATCTTCAGGATGCTTCGTTTAGTTTAGAGATACAGCACAGAAACAGGCCCTTCGACCCACTGAGTCCATGCCGACCGGTGATCCTTGTACATTAACACTATCCTACATGCTGGGGACAATTTACAATTTTTACCGGAGCCAATTAGCCTTTGAATCTGTACGTCTTTGGAGTGTGGGAGTGTGTGTGAGGCATATTTGATTATCAAATCTTATTTTATTGAAAATATTTCCAAATGGAAATGCTCAACAAACTTGACTTGACAAAGTATTCCTGCACTTTGTGTCTACCTCCCGCTTGCCGTAAAAGGGACAATTTACTATTTGCAGAAGCCAATTAACCTGCAAACCTGTACTTCTTTGGAATGTGGGAGGAAACTGGAGCACCCGGAGAAAACCCACGCGGTCACTGGTATCGAGAAAAGATGCAGTCATCGAAACATAGAAACATAGAAAATAAGGTAGACAAAAATGCTGGAGAAACTCAGCGGGTGCAGCAGCATCTATGGAGCGAAGGAAATAGGCAACGTTTCGGGCCGAAACCCAAAGGAAATAGCCAATGCTTCGGGTCGAAACCCGAAGGGTTTTGGGCCGAAACTTTGCCTATTTCCTTCGCTCCATAGATGCTGCTGCACCCGCTGAGTTTCTCCAGCATTTTTGTCTACCTTCGATTTTCCAGCATCTGCCGTTCCTTCTTAAAAACATAGAAAATAAGTGCAGGAGGAGGCCATTCGGCCCCTCGAGCCAGCATTGCCATTCATTGTGATCATGGCTGATCATCCCCTATCAATAACCCGTTCCTGCCTTCTCAACATATCCCTTGACTCCACTAGCCACTAGAGCTCTATCTAACTCTCTCTTAAATCCATCCAGTGACTTGGCTTCCACTGCCCTCTGTGGCAGGGAATTCCATACATTCACAACTCTCTGGGTGAAAAAGTTTTTTCTCACCTCAGTCTTAAATGACCTTCCCCTTATTCTAAGACTGTGGCCCCTGGTTCTGGACTCGCCCAACATTGGGAACATTTTTCCTGCATCTAGCTTGGCCAGTCCTTTTATAATTTTATATCTTTCTATAAGATCCCCCCTCATCCTAAAGATCCCTCCTCATCCTTCTAAACTCTAGTGAATACAAGCCTAGTCTTTTCAATCTTTCCTCATATGACAGTCCCGCCAGTCTTCAGAAGTGGGTAGATAATACAGGAGTCAGCTGGGAGAAGAGGAGAGGAGTGGAATTTTATTGAAAGAGGCTTTCTGAGGGAAAGAGTTAAGGATAATTCCATGTGCAGACAGACTCCAATAACCTCATTCCCCATGTGCACAGATATTTTTATTTCTTGGACACAAACATCAAGTTTACATGTTCTGTCTGGCTCTGAAATTCTGTGCAAAAAAAATGGGAAGTGATTTGGGAGTTTGGAATTTTAATGCTGCGATCACGAGAATTCCTATATAACGTGCAGGATGGGAAGTGATTTGGGAGCTTGGAATTTTTCACCAGTCTGTGTGCGTTGTGCTGGAGAGTTTCCGGTGTCTGAGCTGTAGTCCACAGTCAATACTATTCTGATCAAAGGCACTGAATTATACGACCAGTCGGAGACCATTCGGGCCTGTCGTGCCGGTACTAGACCTTTGGCTCTCTGTCTGAAGGATGGTCTCGACCTGAAACGTTGCCGATTTCTTTTCTCCAGAGATGCTGTCTGACCCGCTGAGATACTCCAGCTTTTTTGGGGTCTACCTTTGGTTTAAACCAGCGTCTGCAGTTCCTCCTGCGTATTTGCACATCTCCACTTGGTTCAGGATAGTTTCGTTTGGTTTAGAGATACAGCGCGGAAACAGGCCATTCGGCCCACCAAGTCCGCGCCGACCAGCGATCCCTGCACACTAACACTACCCTACACACACTAGGGACAGTTTTATATTTTAGACCAAGCCAATTCACCTACAGTCTGATCAGTCTGAAGAAGGGTCTTGACCCGAATCGTCATCCATTCCTTCGCTCCATAGATGCTGCCTCACCCGTTGAGTTTCTCCAACATTTTTGTGTACAAACCTGCACGTCTTTGGAGTGTGGGAGGAAACCGAAGATCTCGGAGAAAACCCACGCAGGTCACGGGGAGAACGTGCAAACTCCGACAGCGCGGCGCTCCCTCACTGCCTTTCTGACACAGATCATCACAGCACAGCACAGGAACAGGCCCTTAAGCCCATAATGTCTATGCTGACCATAATTAATTTAAACTACATGATATGTATGCCTTCACTCCTGCTTTATCTTGTATCTGTTTAAATACCTCTTAAACATTTGGTATCATTCTTGTTTCCACCACTTCCTCCAGCAGTGTGTTCGAGTTACTTACCGCAGTCTGTGCAAAAACAAGCTTGCCTTGTAAACCTCCTTTAAACACTCCTATCTCATGTCAAAACCATTCCCTATGGATTTACCTCTGTTGACCTAGGCTTAAGATGAGGGGGGAAGATTTAATAGGGACCTGCGGGGCAACTTGTTCACACAAAGGGTGGTGGGTGTATGGAACGAGCTGCCGGAGGAGGTAGTTGAGGCTGGGACTATCACCTTTGGACAGATACATGGATAGGACAGGTTTAGAGTGATGTGGACTAAATGCAGGCAGGTGGTATTAATGTAGATGGGGCTGTGTGGGCAAGTTGGGCCGAAGGGCCTTTTTCCAAGCTGTTTGACTATATAATATTTGACATTTCCACTAGGGGGAAAAAACCCTCTAACTTTTTACCCTGTCTTTGCCTTTCAGTTTTATACACAAATTTAGTTTCATTAATTTAATAATGATTTAGTTTAGTTTAGAGATGCAGCGCACCGAGTCCACGCCGACCAGCGATCACCCCATACACTAGTTCTATCCTACACACTAGAGACAATTTACACAGACCAATCAACCTATAAAGCTGCACGTCTTTGTAATGTGGGGGTAAATCAGAGAACCCTGGCACAAGGGGCGGTCATGGTGGCGCAGCGGTAGAGTTGCTGCCTTACAGCGCTTGCAGCGCCGGAGACCCGGGTTCCATCCCGACTGCGGGTGCTGTCTGTACGGAGTTTGCACATTAACCCCTTTACCGCGTGAGTTTTCTCCGAGATCTTCGGTTTCTCCCCACACTCCAACGAAGTGCAGGCTTGAAGGCTAATTGGCTACAAGTGGATAGTGTTAATGTGCAGGGATCGCATGGATGATCAGCCACGATCATATCGAATGGCGGTGCAGGCTCGAAGGGCCGAATGGCCTACTCCTGCATCTATTTTCTATGTTTCTATGTTTCTATGTTAAGGGCCTGTTTCCATGGCCGTATCTCTAAACTAAACTAAAATTTGGACCGGGATGTGGATAGGGATCGGGATAGTGCTAGTGTACAGTTGTGGGGTGATCGCTGGTCGACACGGACTCGGTGGGCCGAAGGGCCTGTGTCTGTATCTCTAAAGTCTAAAGTCATTGCTGGGAATAGTCGCGTTGGCCTACATGCAACCTTACAGGGAGAGAACAAATGGCCTGCCAATATTCAGTAGGACTACATCACACATTGCCGACAATTACAAATATATCCTGGAGGAACCATAACAGAAATGCTGCTACTAATCACTGAAATGTCGATCTCTTATTTTATGACATTTCAGCCCCTCCGTCTGATTCCAGACTGTGTAACTCATTGCCTGTGTCTGAAATCCACTCCATAACTCCTCCCCCCATCGCCAGATTCCCTTTGATGTGGTTCCAGCCGGCAGCTTCTGTTTTTCCTTAAGGTATTGAGCATTACAACATCATTTGGGTCGGATGCATAATCCTCTACGCTTGGATTGTAGGGAACAATCCCACTATTAAAATGTGTTGTTTTTGCAGCAAAAGCCAGTATGTCTTGTGGCCACATCCAAAAATATTCAGTAAAACTTAGAACTGAGATGCCTGACATTACTGGGTAAGTTGGCCTTCCTTTTCAAGTAAGTCAGGGTGGCACGGTGGCGCAGCGGGTAGAGTTCCTGCCTCACATCGCCAAAGACCTCGGTTCAATCCTGACCATGAGCGCTGTCTGTGCGGAGTCTGTACGTTCTCCCCGTGACCTGCGTGGGTTTTCTCCGGGTGCTCCGGTTTCCTCCCACACTCCAAAGACCTACGGGTTTGCAGGTTAATTGGCTTCGGTAGAAACTGTAAAATAGCCCCTAGTGTGTGTAAAAGATTGAGGGGGGATCTTACAGAAACTTACAAAATTCTTAAGGGGTTGGACAGGCAAGATGCAGGAAGATTGTTCCCGATGTTGGGGAAGTCCAGAACAGGGGTCACAGTTTAAGGATAAGGGGGAAGTCTTTTAGGACCAAGATGAGAATTTATTTTTCACACAGAGAGTGGTGAGTCTGTGGAATTCTCTGCCACAGAAGGTAGTTGAGGCCAGTTCATTGGCTATATTTAAGAGGGAGTTAGATGTGGCCCTTGTGGCTAAAGGGATCAGGGGGTATGGAGAGAAGGCAGGTACAGGATACTGAGTTGGATGATCAGCCATGATCATATTGAATGGCGGTGCAGGCTCGAAGGGCCGAATGGCCTATACCTGCACCTATTTTCTATGTTTCTATATAATTGGCTTATGTAAATATTGTAAAATTGCCCCTAGTGTGTGTAGGATAGTGCTAGTGTACGGGGATTGCTGGTCGGCACGGACTCAGTGGGCTGAAGGGCATCTTTCCACTCTGTATCTCTCAGCTAAACTAAAAAAGATGCTGCCTGACCCGCTGATTTACTCCAGCACTTTATGTCCATCTCTTGTCCAGTTGTGTTCACGGACAGGATTTCGATTCTTTCTCTTCATGATCCCAAATGATACCAAGACCAACATTTAAGTGCCTGTCCCACTTACGCGATTTTTTCTGAGACTTGCCGGCCCCCGTCATAGTCACAGCAGGTGGTCGAAAATTTTTAACACGTTGAAAATCCAGCGGCGACCAGAAATAGGTACGACTCTTTGGGCGACTACTCACGACCGTACAGGCGTCACGTGTCGACCATGTCGCGGGGTGACGCCTGTATGGTCGTGAGTAGTCGCCCAAAGAGCCGTACCTTTTTCTGGTCGCCCTTAGACTTTCCACATGTTGAAAATTTTCGGAGACCTGCTGCAACTATGACGGGTGCCGGCAAGTCTCCGAGAAAATCCTGTAGGTGGGACAGGCCTATAATGGTACATGGTACACCAGTCATTGAAAGTAGGCATGCAGGTGCAGCAGGCAGTGAAGAAAGCGAATGGTATGTTAGCATTCATAGCAAAAGGATTTGAGTATAGGAGCAGGGAGGTTCTACTGCAGTTGTACAGGGTCTTGGTGAGACCACACCTGGAGTATTGCGTACAGTTTTGGTCTCCAAATCTGAGGAAAGACATTCTTGCCATAGAGGGAGTGCAGAGAAGGTTGACCAGACTGATTCCTGGGATGGCAGGACTTTCATATGAAGAAAGACTGGATAGACTCGGCTTGTACTTGCTAGAATTTAGAAGATTGAGGGGGGATCTCATAGAAACTTACAAAATTCTTAAGGGGTTGGACAGGTTAGATGCAGGAAGATTGTTCCCGATGTTGGGGAAGTCCAGGACAAGGGTTCTCAGTTTAAGGATAAGGGGGAAATCCTTTAGGACCGAGATGAGAAAAACATTTTTCACACAGAGAGTGGTGAATCTCTGGAACTCTCTGCCACAGAAGGTAGTTGAGGCCAGTTCATTGGCTATATTTAAGAGGGAGTTAGATGTGGCCCTTGTGGCTAAAGGGATCAGGGGGTATGGAGAGAAGGCAGGTACGGGATACTATGTTGAATGATCAGCCATGATCATATTGAATGGCTTTGCAGGCTCGAAGGGCCGAATGGCTACTCCTGCACCTATTTTCTATGTTTCTATGTTTCTATAAGCCCGAACGAGAATGGCCACTTAAACCATCTGGTCTGATCGATACGACACCATTCTGAGCATCAGCCATCTGAGGTGTTAATTATCCCGGCATAATGAGTGGAAGACACAATTATTTAATCAATACACACACACACACACACCGAGGTTGCTGCTGGTGTTATTGATTATATACACAGTAATTGCTTAATGTTGACTGTGAGAGGTTATTAACAGACTGGGCAGGAGGATACAACAGTGCTGAATGGAATTCCAGCTGTTGACGTGTGAGGTAACTCACTAGAAGGAGATGAACAAGGCAAACTGCGACTGGTGGTAAACTGATATGTGTGCAGGTAAATACAAATGCTGGAGAAACTCAGCGGGTGAGGCAGCATCTATGGAGCGAAGGAATAGGCGACGTTTCAGGTCGAGACCCTTCTTCAGACTGATGTGGGGTTGGGGGGGGGGTAATAATAATTTCACTGTGCATAGAAGTATTTCAGACGTCTGAAGAATAGACAACAATAGGTGCAGGAGTAGGCCATTCGGCCCTTCGAGCCAGCACCGCCATTCAATGTGATCATGGCTGATCATTCACAATCAGTACCCCGTTCCTGCCTTCTCCCCATATACCCTGACTCCGCTATTTTTAAGAGCCCTATCTAGCTCTCCCTTGAAAGTATCCAGAGAACCAGCCTCCACTGCCCTCTGAGGTAGAGAATTCCACAGACTCACCACTCTCTGTGAGGAAAAAGTGTTTCCTCGTCTACGTTCTAAATGGCTAAATACCCCTTATTCTTAAACTGTGTGGCCCCTGGTTCTGGACTCCCCCAACATCGGGAACATGTTTCATGTCTCGACCCGAAACGTCACCCATTCCTTCTCTCCAGAGATGCTGCCTGTCCCACTGAGTCACTCCAGCGCTTTGCGTTTATCTTCGGTGTAAATCAGCATCTGCAGTTCCTTCTGCAAATTTCACTGCACTGTTGCACATGCGACATGTGAAGTCTGAAGAAGGGTTTCGACCCGAAACGTTGCCTATTTCCTTCGCTCCATAGAAGCTGCCGCACCCGCTGAGTTTCTCCAGCATTTTTGTCTACCTTCGATTTTCCAGCATCTGCAGTTCCTTCTTGAACACGACATGAAAAGCACCATCTACTGTTAAGGGCCATTACACTAATAGCCTACACTTGCTCCATTTCTTGTGTTAAATGGTTTTACAAACCAGGGAAGAAAATAAGATTTAACTTTGAGATGCAAGTCATACGTTGTGGAATTTATCCCAGTGACCTGTGACCAGAAGGTCGATCTTTCATCGTGGAATTTTACGCCTCACCTCGTTAGAACATTATACGTGCTGGAGTAATTTGCTGATTTTGACACTTGAATGAAGACCAAACTGTGATCTTAAGCGGTGTATTTTTCGAAAAGATGTGTGGAATTCGTCTTCAAAGCATTCCAAATGTTCCCAATTTAAATACCACCATAATCTGAATATTAGTTTTTTGCAAACGAGCAGAAAGATCCAGATGTTTAAGAAAGAACTTGTACAGGGCTCTGGTGAGACCACAGCTGGAGTATTGTGTACAGTTTTGGTCTCCTAATTTGAGGAAGGACATCCTTGTGATTGAGGCAGTGCAGCGTAGGTTCACGAGATTGATCCCTGGGATGGCGGGACTGTCATATCAGGAAAGATTGAAAAGGCTAGGCTTTTTCACTGGAGTTTAGAAGGATGAGGGGATATCTTATAGAAACATATAAAATTATAAAAGGACTGGACAAGCTAGATGCAGGAAAAATGTTCCCAAGGTTGGGCGAGTCCAGAACCAGGGGCCACAGCCTTAGGATAAAGGGGAGGTCATTTAAGACTTAGGTGAGAAAAAA
Source organism: Amblyraja radiata (assembly GCF_010909765.2). Lineage (NCBI taxonomy): Eukaryota > Metazoa > Chordata > Chondrichthyes > Rajiformes > Rajidae > Amblyraja > Amblyraja radiata. The sequence goes on along the minus strand of NC_045984.1, from coordinate 31,759,944 downwards.
CGTTTTCACCCAGAGAGTTGTGAATTTGTGGAATTCCCTGCCACAGAGGGCAGTGGAGGCCAAGTCACTGGATGGATTTATGAGAGAGTTAGATAGAGGGGATTTATCGCAGTCGCTGCCTCAAAAAGGCTGGCAGTATCATCAAAGACCGACACCGTCCTGGCCACACACTCATCTCCCTGCTACCTTCAGGTAGAAGGTACAGGAGCCTGAAGACTGCAACAACCAGGTTCAGGAATAGCTACTTCCCCTCAGCCATCAGGCTATTAAACCTGGCTCGGACAAAACTCTGATTATTAGCAACCACTTTCTGTTATTTGCACTACCAGTTTATTTATTTATATCATGGTATATGGACATATTTATCTGTTTTGTAGTAAATGCCTACTATGTCTGTGTGCTTAAGCAAAGCAAGAATTTCATTGTCCTATACAGGGACACATGACAATAAACTCACTTGAACTTGAACTTGAGCTTGAGCTTTAGGGGCTAGTGGAGTCAAGGGATATGGGGAGAAGGCAGGCATGGGTTATTGATAAGGGACGATCAGCCATGATCACAATGAATGGCGGTGCTGTCTTGAAGGGCCAAAGGGCCTCCTCATGGACCTGTTTTCTATGTTTCTATGTTTTTAACTGCAGATGCCTGAAAAATCGAAGGTGGACAAAAATGCTGGAGAAGCTCAACGGGTGAGGCAGCATCTATGGAGCGAAGGAATAGGTGACGTTTCGGGTCGAGACCCTTAAGGGTGAGGCAGCATCTATGGAGCGAAGGAATAGGTGACGTTTCGGGTCGAGACCCTGAAGGGTCTCGACCCGAAACGTCACCTATTCCTTCGCTCCATAGATGCTGCCTCACCGGCTGAGTTTCTCCAGCATTTTTGTCTAGAAAGATGTAGATAGTCACAGCGCTGAGGGACATCTTGTGAACATTTTCTCTGAAGAGGGGCGAGTGTTGGCTGGAAAATGTACAAGTCCACATTACGTTTGGTGGATACAGCCCATGTTTACTGGAACGCAGTCTCAGTGAGAAGTCATTTCTTACCTTTGATAAAACCATTGAAGTATCTCTCACATTTCTTATGGTATTGCAGGAGGCATTCGGTGCATTGAACCTACATCAACCCTCAATATAATCCCATCGACCCTTATTCCCACAGTATCGTGCTGTCACTATTGCTACTAGGATAACAATCTACTCACTGTGTGAGCGGTGCAGTGGTCCAGGGGTTACAGACAATAGATAATAGGTGCAGGAGTAGAGGCCATTCGGCCCCCCGAGCCAGCACCGCCATTCAATGTGATCATGGCTGATCATCCCCAATCAATACCCCGTTCCTGCCTTCTCCCCATATCCCCTGACTCCGCTATTTTTAAGAACCCTATCTAGCTCTCTCATGAAAGCATCCAGAGAACCGACCTCCACTGCCCTCTGAGGCAGAGAATTCCAGAGACTCACCACTCTCCGTGAGAAAAAGTGTTTCCTCGTCTCCGTTCTAAATGGCTTACTCCTTATTCTTAAACTGTGGCCCCTGGTTCCGGACTCCCCCAACATCGGGAACATGTTTCCTGCATGGTTGGAGCGGTGGTGCAGCGGTGGAGTTGCTGCCTTACCGTGCCGGAGAACCGGGTTCGATCCCGACTACGGGTGCTGTCTGCGGAGAGTTTGCACGTTTTCCCCGTGACCCACGTGGGTTTTCTCCTGGCGCTCTGGTTTCCTCCCACACTTCAAAGTAAGTTAATTGGCTTCGGTAAAAATTGGGTGTGTGAGTGAGAGTTAGTGTGCAGGGGATCACTGGTCGGCACGGACTCGGTGGGCCGAAGGGCCTGTTTACCCGCGCTGTATCTCTAAAGTCTTCAAGGTCCAATAAGATGGGAGTTGAGACAGCATCTGGAAAAGTTGCTACTGTGGAGTCCAGAGATGACCAATCTATTGCGACATGCGTTACAAAGGACACAACAAACACCATGAACACAATGTCTATTTATTACACGTTTCAAATGGAGTCAACAACAATCAAGCAAACATTAAAACTCACTTCCCTTTTCCACAATATAGTATCGTCGCTGAGCTGAGCAGAGTTTACAAAGAAGTCCCTAAAGTTTAGGAGTATCGGAAGTGAAGTCATGAGCTGTGTGTGTGTGTGTGTGGTCAATGGTAACTGGCCACTAGAGTGTAGCATTGTGTTTAAGAAGGAACTGCAGATGCTGGAAAATCGAAGGTAGACAAAAATGCTGGAGAAACCCAGCGGGTGCAGCAGCATCTATGGAGCGAAGGAAGTAGGCAACGTTTCGGGCCGAAACCCTTTTGGGTTTCGGCCCGAAACGTTGCCTATTCCCTTTAGGTTTTCGGCCCGAAACGTCGCCTATTCCTTCGCTCCATAGATGCTGCTGCACCCGCTGAGTTTCTCCAGCACTTTTGTCTACCTTAGAGTGTAGCGTTGAATGAGTGGACTTGTTGCCTCCGTAATGTTGAACATGTTACATATATTTCACTCTGACAGCAGTAACTGGGACATGATATTGGCTGGTCAGACCCATACAAGCGTGAAGATCAATGCTGGGACCACGTTATATATTCTCACCAATTCAATGATGGAGAAGGTTTACAATGATCCAACAAACATAGAAACATAGACAATAGGTGCAGGAGTAGAGGCCATTCGGCCCTTCGCGCCTGCACCGCCATTCAATATGATCATGGCTGATCATCCAACTCAGTATCCTGTACCTGCCTTCTCTCCATACCCCCTGATCCCTTTAGCCACAAGGGCCACATCTAACTCTCTCTTAAATATAGCCAATGAACTGTGGCCTCAACTACCTTCTGTGGCAGAGAATTCCACAGATTCACCACTCTCTGTGTGAAAAATGTTTTTCTCATCTCGGTCCTAAAAGACTTCCCCCTTATCCTTAAACTGTGACCCCTTGTCCTGGACTTCCCCAACATCGGGAACAATCTTCCTGCATCTAGCCTGTCCAACCCCTTAAGAATTTTGTAAGTTTCTATAAGATCCCCCCTCAATCTTCTAAATGCTGACAGGTTGGACTGCCAGCTGGAGATTACAGAGGAACGCCTCCACTAGTAGGCACACGAAGGTGGTAAAAGAAGGTGGTCTTCCCCAGGTGTCGTGGCCGCCGTGTCTGCCCAGAAGACCCAAAGGCTCGTCAGTCAGTTGGCGGAACCAGGAGTGAGCTGGAGGCATGGGGCGTGAGGAGCAAGGGCCGGTAGGAGGGTGGACGGGGTAATGTCTCCTGCTGCAGGCTTCAGGGTCGGCTGCAGGGGGCGCCCCCGGAACACAGAGATGGCCGGGAGAGGAGAGGAGAGGAGAAGAGAAGAGAGGAGAAGAGAGGAGAGGAGAGGAGAGAAGAAGAGAGGAGAGGGGAGGGGAGGAGAGGAGGAGAAGAGAAGAGAAGAGAGGAGAGGAGAGGAGAGGAGAGGAGAGGAGAGGAGAGGAGAGGAGAGGAGAGGAGAGGAGAGGAGAGGAGAGGAGAGGAGAGGAGAGGAGAGGAGAGGAGAGGAGAGGAGAGGAGAGGAGAGGAGAGGAGAGGAGAGGGGAGGAGAGGGGAGGAGAGAGAGGAGAAGAGAAGAGAAGAGAGGAGAGAGGTGAGGAAGGTGGAGGAGAGGAGAGGGGAGCAGAGGGGAGGAGGGGGGAAGGGCGGAGAGGGACGTGGGTTCACTGGAACTGCTCCAGTACATCGAGCCCGCGGGCTGACCGGACTTTGGACTTTGAATAACGGCGCCAAAACATGGCGCGCCTACTGTTAGGCGGGTACTGATTGGGGATGATCAGCCATGATCACATTGAATGGCGGTGCTGGCTCGAAGGGCCGAATGGCCTACTGCTGCACCTATTGTCTATTGTCTATCATTCAAGAAACATTTGGACAGGTACGTGGATAGGACAGGTTTAGGTGGATATGGAACAGGCGCAGGCAAGTGGGACTAGTGTGGATGGGACATGTTGGCCAGTGTGGGCAGGATGGGCTGAAGGGCCTGTTTCCACGCTGTATCACTCTATGACGCTCTGTGTGATATATGCATAAAGAATTTCACTCTGCAGTTGCATTTGTGACGAATGAAGCTCCATGGAACTGTTTCCTCAATGATTCCCATGGCAGCGAGGCCAAATACAAAGTCGAGCTTCATCATCACTCTTCCATCGGTCAGTGGTAGGAGCTCGGCTTGTCCCAACATTGTCCCATCAAACTCTTCAACTCAGATATCAATTAAAACTCAAGATAGACACAACATGCTGGAGTAACTCAGCGGGACAGGCAGCATCTCTGGAGAGAAGGATTGGGTGGCACAGAGATAAGGAAAGGTAAGGTGTGAAAACGAGACATGAAAGGGGATGAAGCTCAAGGGCGATGTAAAATAGAGATAAAAATGTAATCGGGGACAACTGGGAAGGGGGAGGGAGAACTGGGAAGGGGGAGGGGATGGAGAGAGAGGGAAAGCAAGGGTTACTTGATGTTAGAGAAGTCAATGTTCATACCGCTGGGGTGTAAGATGCCCAAGTGAAATATGAGGTGCTGTTCCTCCAACTTGCGCTGGGCCTCACTCTGACAGTGGAGGAGGCCCAGGACAGAGAGGTCAGTGTGGGAAAACTCTCGGAGGTAGAGACAAAATGCTGGAGTAGCTCAGCGGGTGAGGCAGCATCTCTGGAGAAAAGGAATGGGCGACGTTTTAGGTCGAGACCCTTCTTCAAACTGTCTCTCCACTCTCCCTTCAGGCATGTTGATGTGACGCTTGGGTTGTGTGTCGTAAGGCCAGCTTCCAATTAGTCTCTAATGCAAAGTAAAAAGTTGAACCCAGTTTGCATAGGCTAATGTATTAATCTGTGGAAGAGATATAGAACAGTGTGTCCATATCTGCCACCTTATACTGCTGAATAAACTCTGCCCAGCATCAAAACATACCATCGATAATGCAAAAAAGCAAATATTATATATATATATATATTATTACGTTAAATATGTGTAATATATTCAAAATTTTACAGCACACCCTATCCTCTGCAGAATGCAATCCTGTGCTCACACTTATAAGATAAATCCTCTAACAACTTGTGTAGGAAGGGACACCATTCCTTCTCTCCAGAGATGCTGCCTGCCCCGCTGAGTTACTCCAGCTTTTCGGGTCTACCAAGGAACTGCAGATGCTGGTTTAAACCAAAGAGAGAAACGGAAAGCTGGAGTAAACTCAGCGGGACAGGCAGCATCTCTGGAGAGAAGGAACGGTGACGTTTCGGGTCGAGACCCTTCTTCAGTCTGTCTTCCTCCAACAACTTGTCAAATTGTAATCGCAGCGCCACCTCCAGTGGGAGTGTGTAATTACAACGTGACGTATTACATACATTATTTGCTGTTATAAATGTGAGACTCAGAATAACAGAAAATCTAAAATTAACATCAGATTAAATGTCTTTAAATGGGATGGGGGGGTGGGAGAGATCTAGTTACATCCATATATTCCCCAATCTAGTTATTCCTTTCCTTCCATCTGATGTCCTAATTATTGGTACGGAATGTCTTAGTTTAGTCCAGTCAGGTTTATCGTTACTCACTGGTCAGCTCGCAATAAAGCTTTTCACTGGACCTCGGTACACGTGACAATAAACTAAACTGAACTAATAATCTACAATCCCATTCCCACTTCCACCTCCAGAAATGAAACAGGCAGGAACCAGCTGGGATTATGTAAAGGGGCGGCAAGGTGGTGCAGCGGTAGAGTTGCTGCCTCACAGCGCCAGAGTCCCAGATCCCATCCTGTCTGTAGGGAGTTTGTACGTTCTCCCTGTGATTGCGTGGGTTTTCTCCGGGTGCTCCGGTTTCGTCCCACACTCCAAACACGTGCGGGTTTGTAGGTTAATTGGTTCCTGCAAATTGTAAATTGTCCCGAGTGAGTAGGGTAGCGCTAGTGTACGGGGTGATCGCTGGTCGGCGCGGGCTCGGTGGGCCAAAGGACCTGCATCCGCCCAGTATTTCTAAAGTCTAAAGTCTAATGTTACAGTTACATGAAATGCCCTGTAACATGGGCATGGACAGGAGCTAAATGCACAGATATATAGATCACCAAGGGATACACTAAACTGTGGCCTGGTCTGAGGGTCAATGTCTCTTGACGTTACCTAAAGATCATTCAGGAAATAAAGGAAATAAACCATTACAATTCACAACACACAGATAATCTGAACATAAATAGGACGGTGCTGATCAGGTTCGCAGCCCAAACCACTTCCTGAGGAGAAGCATTTTCCGTGGTACGTTCCGTTGGAAGGGGTGGCGTGAGCAAGCGGTGGGATTCTTGGAGAGTGCATCTCCCATCGTGTCGGAGATGAGAGTGAAGACCACCCTTCCCCGGGGCAAGCTTCCAGTTGGGGGCCAGTCCTCTCTGGGATTTGATCGGCCACTTTGGGTGCGCGCTCCTAGAGCAGTACGATGCAGTCAGTTCCCGGGTAGTCGGGGAGATTCAGGTCGTATTTCCTCTGCAAGTCGTAGGGCAGGTAGCGGCCCGCCAGGAAATGGTACTTGCCAGAAAACTGCGTGGCGCACTTCTTGGGCACGGCCAGAGAGATGAGGACCTCGGGACTGATGCCGTCACCTTTGCCCTTCTCCGCGTCCCAACCTGCACAAAGTAAGTAAGTTGTTGATTTTGATTTTATTAGGGACAGTGCATATTAATAAAACATTTGCATGTAATATGCAAGATTGTAGCCAGTGGCTAATTTCCATCTTTAGTCCCACACAAAAATAAACACATCCCAAACAAGGTAAAAAAACAAAAGACAAAAACAAAAAGAAAACAAACAATATGGTTTAGTAAGTAAGTAAGTTTATTGGCCAAGTATTCACATACAAGGAATTTGCCTTGGTGCTCCGCCCACAAGTAACAACATGACATACAAAGACAAGAATGACCTCCCGCCGGTAAGGAGGGCGGCACGGTGGCGCAGCGGCAGAGTTGCTGCCTCAAAGGAAAGATGCTTTGGAAAAATCTGTGGAATTCTCTGCCACAGAGGGTAGTCGAGGCCAGTTCATTGGCTATATTTAAGAGGGAGTTAGATGTGGCCCTTGTGGCTAAAGGGATCAGGGGGTATGGAGAGAAGGCAGGTACAGGATACGGAGTTGGATGATCAGCCATGATCATATTGAATGGCGGTGCAGGCTCGAAGGGCCGAATGGCCTACTCCTGCACCTATTTTCTATGTTTCTATGCTGTCAATCTTGGAATGGTTCCGAGAAGATTTACCAGGATGTTGGCAGGACTCAAGGGTCTGAGCTATAGGGAGAGGTTGACTAGGCTGGGACTCTATTCCTTGGAGCGCAGGAGGATGAGGGGTGATCTTATAGAGGAGCACAACATCATGAGAGGAATAGATCAGGTAGACGTACAGAGTCTCTTGCCCAGAGTAGGGAAATCGAGGACCAGAGGACATAGGTTTAAGGTGAGTGGGGAAAGATTTAATAGGAATCTGAGGAGTAACTTTGTTGCACAAAGTGTGGTGGGTGTATGGAACGAGCTGCCAGAGGAGGTAGTTGAGGCAGGGAGTATCGCAACGTTTAAGAAAGTCAGAGACCCGTGTTCGATCCTGACTGCAGGTGCTGTCTGTACGGAGTTTGCACGTTCTCCCTGTGACTGCGTGGATTTTCTCCGGGTGCTCCGGTTCCCTCCCACACTCCAAAAGACGTATAGGTTTGTAGGTTAATTGGCTTCAGTAAATTTGTACATTGTTTCTAGATTGTAGGATGGGGCTAGTGTACGGGATGATCGCTGGTCGGTGTGGGCTCGGTGGGCTGAAGGGCCTGTTTCCGCGCTGTATCTCTGAATTCACTGGAGTTCAGAAGGATGAGGGGGATCTTATAGAAACATATAACATTATAAAAGGACTGGACAAGCTAGATGCAGGAAAAATATTCCCAATGTGGGGCGAGTCCAGAACCAGGGGCTACACAGTCTTAGAATAAAGGGGAGGCCATTTAAGACTGAGATGAGAAAAAACGTTTTCACCCAGAGAGTTGCGAATTTATGGAATTCCCTGCCACAGAGAGCAGTGGAGGCCAAGTCACTGGATGGATTTAAGAGAGAGTTAGATAGAGCTCTAGGGGCTAGTGGAGTCAAGGGATATGGGAAGAAGGTACACAAAAAAGCTGGAGAAACTCAGCGGGTGCAGCAGCATCTATGGATATGGGGAGAAGGCAGGCACGGGTTATTGATTGGGGACGATCAGCCATGATCACAATGAATGGCGGTGCTGGCTCGAAGGGCCGAATGGCCTCCTCCTGCACCTACTTTCGATGTTTCTATGTAAGTCTAAAGTGGAATTCGGGCAGTCTCAGCAGTCGGCTGGCATGAATCAAATGGATTGAGAAACCTCTTCCGATTCCTCCAATTTCTGTCATGCTATGATTTTGAAAGCCAGGCCAAATCTGATTAAAAACATGTCTTCTGGTATTAAATCAGATCAACTAAATCAGAAGGCTTAATTACAGACATTTACTGCTCATGATATCCATCATCGATGGCTCTAACTCCTGGAAACATCATGAGAGCAGCTTCAGTGGAGGCTGTAGTGCTTTATGGGGACCGCTCACAGAAACAGGCCCTTCGGCCCACCGAGTCCGTGCTGACCAGCGAGCCCCGCACACTAACACTATCGTACACACACACACACACACTAGGGACAATTTACACATACACCAAGCCAGTTAACCTACAAACCTGCACGTCTTTGGAGTGTGGGAGGAAACCGAAGGTCTCGGAGAAAACCCACGCAGGTCACGGGGAGAACGTGCAAACTCCGTACAGACGGCAGCTGTAGTCGGGTTCGAACCCGGGTCACCGGCACTGTGAGGCAGCAACTCTACCGCTGCGCCACCGTGCCGCCCAAATTGGGACTGGTCAATGAATGTTGGCCTTGCTACAAATGGCAACATCACCCCGGTCACTCCCCCTCCTGCCCGCTCCCATCGGGCAAGAGGTACAGAAGTGTGAAAACGCACACCTCCAGATTCGGGGACAGTTTCTTCCCAGCTGTTATCAGGTAACTGAACCGTCCTATCACCAACTAGAGAGTGATCTTGACCTCCCATCTACCTCATTAGAGACCCTTGGACTATCTTTGATTGGACTTTACTGGACTTTATCTTGCACTAAACGATATTCCCTTTATCCTGTATCTGTACACTGTGGACGGCTCGATTGTAATCATGTATAGTCAGTCTGTCCACTGACTTGATATCACGTGAAAGAAAGCTTTTCTCTACCTCAGTCCACGTGATAACAACAGCTAAACTGAATCATGTGAAATAATCGAGAGTTTAATTGTCAGATGCTCTGATTACGGAACAATCGTGCGACACGGTGGCGCAGCGGTAGAGTTGCTGCCTCACAGCGCCAGAGACCCGGGTTCCATCCTGACTACGGGTGCTGTCTGAGTGGAGTTTGTACGTTCTCCCCGTGACCGCGCGGGTTTTCTCCGGGTGCTCCGGTTTCCTCCCGCACTCTAAAGGGCCTGCCCCACTTGGGCGTCATTTGCGCATCATTTACGCGACATAACTTACGCTTCATGATGCGCGCATGGCGTGCATTACGCGCGCATGGTGCGTGGTGACGTAGGCAGTGACGCGAGGTCGCGCGCGGCGCCCCAGGATTTTTGGGATTCACAAAATCTTCGCCCACCACCTGCGTGACGCGCAAATGATGCCCAAGTGTGACAGGTCCTTTAAGGTTTGTAGGTTCTCGCCGGGATCGCGTGGGTTTTCTCCGGGTGCTCCGGTTTCCTCCCACACTCTAAAGATGTGTAGGTTTGTGGGTTAATTGGCTTCTGTAAATTGTTAATTGCCCCTGGTGTGTGTAGGACAGTGCTAGCATACGGGGGGGATCGCTGGTCGGTGCGGACTAGATGGGTCGAAGGGCCTGTTTCCGTGATGTATCCCTAAAGTCTAAATGAAAGAATAAGAATCATTTCGAACATAATGAAAGAATCCCAACAAGAAAGTCATGTAATGGGAAAACATTCCATGTTGATCCACTAAGGAGTGGTAGTGACAGGAAGCAGTTTGCCGGCTCTTTACCTGAAGGGACATCGATGCTGATTACAGGTATTTTCACATGTTTCATTGTAGAGAGGATATTACAATACAGCTCCTTCAGCCCCAGCTCATCGGACAGACCCAGCACGGCATCTATGATCAAGTTATAGGCATCATTTATCAGCTGCACCTGTGGGGAGGAGGAGACAGGAACATTTCACTTTTGGCAAAGACAAAGACTAATGTCCACACTAAACTTCATAAGTGATAGGAGAAGAATCAGGCCATTCGGCCCATCAAGTCTACTCCACCATTCAATCATAGCTGATCTAACTATCCCTCCTAACCCCATTCTCCAGTCTTCTCCCCATAACCCCTGACACCCGCACTAATCAAATTTATTGATTTTTTTTTCGAGACACAGCGCGTAAACGGCCCACCAAGTCCGCGCCGACCATCAATCAGAGTCTCTCCGGGCCACGGGGGACCATGCAGAGAGGGCCCCCCCTCCCTCGCCCCCACGCTCTCCCCTCCCGAACACCTCCCCATCCCCACCACTGCCCACACTGACACTGAGATCGAGTGGATGTGGAGAGGATGTTTCCACTAGTGGGAGAGTCGAGGACCTGAGATTATACCCTCAGAATTACATGACGTTCTTATGGGAAGGTGATGAGGAGGAATTTCTTTAGTCAGAGGGTGGTGAATCTGTGGGATTCTTTGCCACAGAAGGCTGTGGAGGCTATGTCTGTGGATATTTTTAACTCAGAGATAGATAGATTCTTAATCAGTATGGGTGTCAGGAGTTATGGGGAGAAGGCAGGAGAATGGGGTTAGGAGGGAGAGATAGATCAGCAATGATTGAATGGCGGAGTAGACGATGGGCTGAATGGCCTAATTCTACTCTTGTACCTTATGAGAGTCTGCTTCCACACTGTGCCACTCAATTACTCGATCTACAGGATGCTTTGTTTAGTTTAGAGATACAGCACAGAAACAGGCCCTTCGACCCACTGAGTCCATGCCGACCGGTGATCCCTGTACACTAACACTATCCTGAATTCTGAATTATTTGCCACAGAAGGCTGTGGAGGACAAGTCAGTGGATATTTTTAAAGATAGATTCTTGATCAGTGCAGATGTCAGGGGTTATGGGGAGAAGGCAGAAGAATTGGGATAGGAGGGAGAGATAGATCAGCCATGATTGAATGGCAGAGTAGACTTGATGGGCGGAATGGCCTAATTCTGCTCTTATAACTTATGAATTGTCTTTCTGCTGACTGGTTAGCACGCAACTAAAGCTTTACGCTGTACCTCAGTACACGTGACAATAAACTGTAACTGCAACGATCACATCACATGATGGCAGCCAGCATGCCCAGGATGGCCGGCCGTACCCCACCCCCCACCCTCAGTGTTAAAGGCACCCGCGGGAGTCACAACGTCCAGTTTTCTTACCTCATTTGGAAGGTAGGAGAGAAACGGAATGTCCAGCTTCTCGCATTGAATGGTGAAGTCCAGGAAGAGGGACTTGCAGGAGCGCTTGGGGTAGTAGACAGTCGGTTCGTAACCCTGTTGGGAAACCAAGACATGGATAATCAGAAGGCTTGGTCGGAAGGACAATCTGGATGGGTAATCAGGAAGAGGGATCCCGACCAAAAACGTCACCCATCCGTTTCCTCCAGAGATGTTGTCTGACACGCTGACTTACTCCAGCACTTTGTGCTTATCTTTTGTATAAACCAGCATCTGCCATTCTTTGTTTTTACATTTGTAAATAGCTTCGCCTCACACAGGTTGAAGCACAAGCATCTTTGTTGTCCAGTTCATCATCACACGTGCAGTGCATCACACGTTCAGTCTACTGCAGCTACTGCCAGACGGCAGGCGAGTTCTTACACCATAGATCAGAAAATTAGGCAGAGTTATAATTACTAAGCATTCTGACCGGCTACTATGCAATAGGCAATCTACAACGTTTTAACACATTTGGAAATTTGGACAGGTACATGGAGAGGACAGGTTTAGAGGGACGTGGGCGAGAAGGGGACAGAGAGAGGGGGGGAGAGAAAGAAAGGGGAAAGAGAGAAGGGAGAGAGGGGGGGTAAAGGGGGAGAGAGAAGAGAGAGAGAAAAGGGGGAAAGAAGGGGGAGAGAGAAGGGGGGAGAGAGAAGAGAGAGAAGGGGATGAAGGGGAGAGAAGGGGGAGGAAAGGGGGTGAGCAGTGAATGGGGGAGAGAAGGTGTGCAGGGAAGTGGGGTGGGCAAGGAAGGGGAGGGGAGAGAAGGCAATGACTGCCACCATCCAGTGCAGGGAGCAGGTTAATTGGGGATTTGTATCCATGCCAACGCTGGGAGATGATTTCCAGTCCCGCTGTGGGGACCGGCATCACTGAGATCGTGGCCTCGTTTCACAAGGAGTAACTCAGCGGGTGAGGCAGCATCTCTGGAGAGAAGGAATGGGCGACGTTTCAGGTCGAGACCCTTCTTCAGACTGAGAGTCAGGGAAGAGGGAGACACGGAGATATAGATGCGGAACAACAAGAGATCTGACACACCTTACATTCTCTGTGTCACCTTCCCAATCTCTCTGTCTCCCTCTCCCCTGATTCACAGTCCCTTCATCTAACTCTCTCTTGAAAACATCCAGTGAATTGGCCTCCACTGCCTTCTGTGGCAGAGAATTCCACAGATTCACAACTCTCTGGATGGAAAAAGTTTTTCCTCATCTCAGTCCTAAATGGCCGACCCCTTATTCTTAAACTGTGTGACCCCTGGTTCTGGACTCCCCCCAACATCGGGAAAAGAATTCCTGCATCCAACCTGTCCAATCCTTTAAATTAAAGGATTTTAAATCCTCCCCCCCCCTCCCTCCTCCCCCCTCACTTCCCCTCCCCCCCTCCCTGCTCCCCCCTTGCTTCTCCCCCCTCACCCTCCCCCATCCTCTGTCCTCCCCCCCTCCATCCTCCCCCCTCACTTCCCCTCCCCACCCCCTGCTCCCCCCATGCTTCTCCCCCCTCACCCTCCCCTCCATCCATCCTCCGTCCTCCCCGCTCCCCCTCCATGCCACCCCATATGCTTCCCTACCCCCCTGCTGCCCCCTTCACCCTCCCCCATTCTCTGGCCTCCCCCCCCACCTCCCCGCTCCCCCCCCTGCTGCCCACTCACCCCCCCCCCCCCCCCGCTCCTCCTCCCCCCGTTTCCCAGCCCGGTACCTACGAACGTGCGGAGGTGTCGGGCACACACCAGGCCGACAGCCCCATTCTGCTCCTGGCCACAGATCACCAGTATTGTCGGATGCTTCCCTTGTAGTGATGCCCGTGGATAGGCCTGAGTGGGGAAAGTGGTACAAAGTTAGTGGGTTGTGAACCGCAACCTCAGCACTCAGATCCACAGACAAGGGATCGGTCCCTGAGGTCTCATCGCCTGAAGGGGAAAAAGAGACATAGACAATAGGTGCAGGATTAGGCCATTCGGCCCTTCGAGCCAGCACCGCCATTCACTAATCGGGCACGACCTGATCCAATGTCTTCTGAATCTCACTAGGACTAATGAACATGTAAAATTCTTAAAGGATTGGACAGGCTAGACGCAGGAAAAATGTTCCCGATGTTGGGGAGAGTCCAGAACCAGGGATCACACAGTTTAAGAATAAGGGGTCGGCCATTTAGGGCTGAGATGGGGAAATACATTTTCACCCAGAGAGTTGTGAATCTGTGGAATTCTCTGCCACAGAAGGCAGTAGAGGCCGATTCACTGGATGTTTTCAAGACAGATTTAGATTTAGCTCTTGGGGCTAACGGAATCAAGGGATATGGGGAGAAAGCAGGAACGGGGTACTGAGTTTAGATGATGATCAGCCATGATCATATTGAATGGCGGTGCTGGCTCGAAGGGCCGAATGGCCCACTCCTGCACCTATTTTTCTATGTTTCTATTTCTATGGATGATGTACAAATTCCATTGAGCTAAGATGTTATGAGACTAGTGGACTCAAGGTAGTTCTGGCCCAGGCACAGGTGTGAGAGGTAGCTGAACTGCCAGACAATGTCCCCCTGGGTGTGATGCAGCCCGCCAGCTTCTCATAAACCTCTGAAGGACCAATGATGTCATTTATACCACGGCCAAATTAATGAAGGTTACACCTCATTTTACGGGAGGCAAAATAGACATTATCCAATAACGAAAAATTGCCTTGATCCCAAAATATCAGACTTTAATGTCAAGTCAGGAGTGTTAATTATCATATGTTCCGAAACGGAACATTGCCTTTCTTACTTGTAGCAGCACAACAGATATGGAAAAATTGTACACTGTAAAACACCTTAATAACATAGAAACATAGAAAATAGGTGCAGGAGTAGGCCATTCGGTCCTTTGAGCCTGCACAGCCATTCAATATGACCATGGCTGATCATCCTGAATCAGTACCCCGTTCCTGCTTTTTCCGCATATCCCTTGATTCCATTAGCCCTAAGAGCCACATCCAACCCTCTCTTCAAAACATCCAGTGAATCGGCCTCCACTGCCTTCTGTGGCAGAGAATTCCACAGATTCACAACTCTCGGGGTGAAAAAGTTTTTCCTCATCTCAGTCCTAAATGGCCGACCCCTTATTCTTAAACAGTGATCCCTGGTTCTGGACTCCCCCAACATCTGGATCATTTTTCCTGCATCTTGCCTGTCCAATCCTTTAGGAATTGTATCTGTTTTTATGTGTTTTTATCTATAAGTTCCCCCTTATATATTACACAGAATGACACTGGCATTTTGTGTCTATCTGCGGTGAGGCTGTGATCCTTGCAGCAACAACAGCGGCTGTTTTTGATAAGATGGGGGGCAGGTGATGGATGAACACACTCAGCGAGTAAATAAGAGCGAGCTGCAGGGCTACAAAACCTGCCCAGACATTCCCAGCTCCTCCCTGCCCTGCCCCTGGGGATTTATGCTGCCTCATCGTGCTGCTGCTGTTTGTGCTGCAGCCTCCTCACCCGCAGCTTGTTGGATGCTGCAATAGCTCGCACACAGATACCAGCGCTGCTTTAGTCCAAGGCACCGCACCCGAAACCTCACCCATTCATTCCTTCTCTCCAGAGATGCGCTGCCTGTCCCGCTGAGTTACTCCAGCATTTTGGAAACGGAGAAACATAGGAAAATAGGGGGTAGACAAAATTTGCTGGAGAAACTCAGCGGGTGAGGCAGCATCTATGGAGCGAAGGAATAGGTGACGTTTCGGGTCGAGACCCTTAAGGGTGAGGCAGCATCTATGGAGGGAAGGAATAGGTGACGTTTCGGGTCGAGACCCTTAAGGGTGAGGCAGCATCTATGGAGGGAAGGAATAGGTGACGTTTCGGGTCGAGACCCTTAAGGGTGAGGCAGCATCTATGGAGCGAAGGAATAGGTGACGTTTCGGGTCGAGACCCTTAAGGGTGAGGCAGCATCTATGGAGCGAAGGAATAGGTGACGTTTCGGGTCGAGACCCTTAAGGGTGAGGCAGCATCTATGGAGCGAAGGAATAGGTGACGTTTCGGGTCGAGACCCTTCCGGGTCTCGACCCGAAACGTCACCTATTCCTTCGCTCCATAGATCCTGCCTCACCCGCTGAGTTTCTCCAGCATTTTTGTCTACACCCAGAAAGTTATAAAATGGTCACTAGAATCAAAGGATTATTTAGATGCCAACAGGACCAGATGGAATGCATTCAATAATAATTAAGGAAACAAAAGCTGTAATAGGAGGAGGCATGGTTGAAATACTTTGCAGCTCATTATTAAACATGAGGCCAGAACCAGATGAATGATTTGGGCTAAATTCCTGCTTCCAGCTCAGTCGGCCAACTGTCCTGACGGGTCTAATGGAAAATACGACGATGGGGAAATAACTCCGGCCAATTTACAGGAGCAAAGGTGACGTTTCCACGGCAGCTAAACTGTTCGAGGACGCAGTGTTCAAGAAGGAACTGCAGATGCTGGAAAATCGAAGGTACACGAAAATGCTGGAGAAACTCAGCGGGTGCAGCAGCATCTATGGAGCAAAGGAAATAGGTGACGTTTCGGGCCGAAACCCTTCTTCAGACTGATGGAAGGGTTTCGGCCCGAAACGTTACCTATTTCCTTCGCTCCATCGAGGATGCAGGTCAAACTAAAACTAACAGCGTGCAAGTCTAACTTCAGGTTACAGGTGTCAGAGGTTTTCCTTCCACCCACAATATTTAATATGTAAAAGAATATGTGATTCTGTTCCATTCTGTTTGCAGTTTGTTTGGTTGTTTGTTTGTTTGTCTTTTTGCACAAAGTCCGCGAGCATTGCCACTTTTCATTTCACTGCACATCTCGTATGCGTATGTGACGAATGGACTTGACTTGACTTGAGAAGGCAGGAGAATGGGGTTAGGAGGGAGAGATAGATCAGCCGTGATTGAACGGCGGAGTAGACTCGATGGGCCGAATGGCCTAATTCTGCTCCTATCGCTTATGACTTTATGTGGTCTCTGAAGAAGAGTCTTGACCTGAAACGTCACCCATTCCTTCTCTCCAGAGATGCTGCCTGACCCGCTGCACTTTATGTCTCTCTCACTATCAGTACACAGCAGCGCTGTAGACCAGCTCTCATTGTCATCACTGCTGTCCAGTTATTTTCCACATCATTAAAACTAATTGTGTTGAGCATATGATAGCCCTGGGGTTACTAGTAATCAGATGCCTGGAGCATGGGTTCAGATAGATGCTTCAACCTCGCCATGGCAGAAGCAGAATGTAAACGTCTCAATCCTAATCAATGTAGACACTAAAAGCTGGAGTAACTCAGCGGGACAGGCAGCATCTCCTGAGAGAAGGAATGGGTGACGTTTCTGGTCGAGACCCTTCTCCAGGCTGATTGTAATCATGTATTGTCTTTCAGATTCAGATTCAATTTTTCAGATTCAATTTTAATTGTCATTGTCAGTGTACAGTACAGAGACAACGAAATGCATTCAGCTAACTGGATGGCCAGCAACAAAAGCTTTTATAGTCATATACTCGTCTCTCATTAACTACCGCCCAATCTCAAACCTCCCCCTTTCTTTCAAAAACCCTGGAGCGTGTATCGTTGCGTCGCAACTTCATTCCCACCTCCTTGCGTATAACCTACTTGAACCCCTCCAATCTGGCTTTCGCCCCCTCCATAGCACAGAAACTGCTCTCCTCAAAGTCCTCAACGACCTCCTCACCTCTGCTGACACTGGTTCCCTCAACATCCTCATCCTCCTCGACCTGAGCGCAGCCTTCGATACAGTGAACCATAACATCCTGCTCACCAGACTCAAAGACCTCGGCATTGAAGGCTCTGCACTCAGCTGGCTCCGTTCCTACCTTTCCAACAGATCCCACTTCATCTCTCTCCATAACCACACCTCTGCTACAGCCACAGTCACTCAAGGCGTTCCCCAAGGCTCCGTACTCGGCCCCCTCCTCTTCATCATCTACATCCTCCCCCTTGGTCAGATACTCCGCCACTTCAACCTGGACTTCCACTGTTACGCTGACGACACCCAGATCTACCTCGGCACCAAATCCCCCCACAACCCCCCCCCTCTCCCATATCAACTCCTGTTTGTCAGCTATAAAAACCTGGATGCAACATAATTTCCTCAAACTCAACAGCGATAAGACAGAATTCCTCCTCATAGGCTCCAAAGCCACACTCAGCAAAATCAATAACCCCACTCTCACCATTGACGGCACCACTGTCTCCCCATCTCCCCAGGCCCGCAACCTTGGCGTGATCTTTGATTCCACCCTCTCCCTTGAGCCTCACATCCGCCATGTCATTAAAACCTCCTTCTTTCATCTCTGCAACATCGCCAAACTCAGACCCTCTCTCACACCTCCCGCTGCTGAAAGACTCATCCATGCCTTCATCTCCTCCCGACTGGACTATTGCAACTCACTTCTCCTTGGCATCAGCTCCACCTACATCAACCGACTCCAACTGGTCCAGAACGCAGCCGCCCGACTCATCACCCACACCAAATCCTGGCATCACATCACTCCAGTCCTCAAAAAACTTCACTGGCTTCCCATCTCCCACTGGATCAACTACAAAATCCTGATCCTCACCTACAAAGCCCTCCACCATCTGGCCCCCCCATATCTCACTGACCTCCTCTCCCCCTACCAACCCTCACGGTCCCTCAGATCCACATCAGCCGGTCTCCTCTCCATCCGGTGACAAGATACGTCAGTCAATGATGCCGGCAGTTGCCGAAAAAATCGCCAAGTGGGATTGAGGAAGGAGATGAGGAGGAATTTCTTCAATCGGAGGGTGGTGAATCTGGGGAATTCTGGGGGGTTGGGGATGGGGGTTGGGGAGGGGAGAAGGAGGTGGGGGAGGGGGGTGGAGGTGGGGGGTTGGGGATGGGGGTGGGGTGGGGGGTTGGGGGAGGGGGGTGGGGGGTTGGGGGAGGGGGGGTGGGGGGTTGGGGGAGGGGGTTGGGAGGGGGGACGGAGGTGGGGGAGGGGGGTGGAGGTGGGGGTTGGGGATGGGGGTGGGGTGGGGGGGTTGGGGGAGGGGGTGGGGGGTTGGGGGAGGGGGGTGGGGGGTTGGGGGAGGGGGGTTGGGGGAGGGGGGTGGGGGGTTGGGGGTGGGGGGTGGGGGGTTGGGGGGGGTGGGGGAGGGGGGTTGGGGAGGGGAGAAGGAGGTGGGGGAGGGTGGTGGAGGTGGGGGGGAGGTATCAGGGCATTGCCTACCGTAGTAATGGCCATGGCACAACTATAACCGGCCATCTCGATCAGCTGCTGATGTCCGAATCGGTACTCCTCGTGCAGCTCTCTCTCCATCTCCTTTGCCTCTTCTATGCTGCAGGGAACACAAGCAGGAGGAAGCGATCAGTACACCAGCCCTGTCCCTCACATATGGGCAGCATGCACACCTCTGATACACAGTCACGGATATCAGCACAGGCTCAACGTGCTGGAGAAAATCCAAAGGGTCAGGCTGGAGAACGTGTGCAGGAAGGAACTGCAGATGCTGGTTTACACTGAAGATAGACACAAAATGCTGGAGTAACTCAGCGGGACAGGCAACATCTCTGGAGGAAAAGTAAAGGTGATGTTTCGGGTCGAGACACTTCTTCTGTTGAGGGCTGACCATTCTGCATGTCAAGATCGAGATCAGAAGGGATGTTGAAAAAAACCTCTGAAGAAGGGTCTTGACACGAAATGTCATCTATCCATATAATATATCTCCAGAGATGCTGCCTGACCTGCTGAGCTACTCCACCTCTGTACGCCCTTTAACTCTGATTGTGATTCTCAAGATACGTCCTTTATTCTGACCCAGGGAGTTCCCCCAGTACTTTGTGCTTTTCTCAAGATTCCTGCACCTGCAGTTCCTTGTGTCTCCTCACTTTAGTCAGTCTTGATCAGCGCAGCCTAGGGCAAGCGTTGAGACTTTGACGGGCACTTTGTGAGGCAGAAGGGCGGAAAATCTTCAACATGTTGAAAATCCAGCGGCGACCAGAAAAATATACGACTCTTTGGGCGACTACTCACGGCCATACAGGCGTCACGTGTCGACATGTCACGGGGTGACGTCTGTATGGTCGTGAGTAGGTCGCACAAAGAGTTGTACCTTTTTCTGGTCTCCGCTGGATTTTCAACATGTTGGAAGTTTTCGGCAACCTATTGCAACCATGACGGGTACCGGCAAGTCGCCGAAAAACTTGCCGTAGTCACTCTCTTGTGCGTGAACACTGACAGACAGTGGACACCAACCATCCTGACACTTGAAGCAGGTCGGCACGGTGGCGCAGCGGTAGAGTTGCTGCCTCACAGCGCCCGAGACCCGGGTTCGATCCCGACTATGGGTGCTGTCTGTACGGAGTTTGCACGTTCTCCCTGCGACTTGCGTGTGTTTTCCCTGAGAGCTTTGGTTTCCTCCCACACTCCAAAGATGTACAGGTTTGTAGGTTAGAAACATAGAAAATAGGTGCAGGAGTAGAGGCCATTCGGCCCTTCAAGCCAGCACCGTCATTCAATATGATCATGGCTGATCATCCCCAATCAGTACCCTGTTCCGGCTTTTTTTCCCATATCCCTTGATTCCGTTAACCCTCAGAGCTAAATCTCTTCCTCTCTTGAAAATTGTCTTGGTATAAATGTAAAGATTGTCCCTCATGTACGATAGTGTTAATGTGCGGGGATCGCTGGTCGGTGCGGACTCGATGGGCCGAAGGGCCTGTTTCCGCACTGTATCACTAAACTAAATGAAAATGGTAGCTGACCTGCTAACGTCTTGAGTAGCAGTTTAATTAGTCTTTGTGGTGTATTTATTAAACATGCAATCCCCGTATTGTTAGCAAGCCAGTCTCTGTGTGTAAACACCGAGTCTCATGCATCTTTTACTTTAGTTTAGTCTAGTTTAGAGATACAGCACGGAAACAGGTACCAAGTCCGCGCCGACCAGCGATCCCCGCACACTATTTGCTGTTGGGTTGGAATTAGACAATAGGTGCAGGAGTAGAGGCCATTCGGCCCTTCCAGCCAGCACCGCCATTCAATGTGATCATGGCTGATCATCCCCAATCAGTACCCCGTTCCTGCCTTCTCCCCATATCCCCTGACTCTGCTATCTTTCAGAGCCCTATCTAGCTCTCTCTACAAAGCCTCCAGAGAACCGGCCTCCACCTCCCTCTGAGGCAGAGAATCCCACGGACTCACCACTCTCTGTGAGAAAAAGTGTTTCCTCGTCTCCGTTCTAAATGGCTTACTCATTATTCTTAAACTGTGGCCCCTGGTTCTGGACTCCCCCAACATTAGGAACATGTGTCCTGCCTCTAGCGTGTCCAAGCCCTTAACAATCTTATATGTTTCAATAAGATCTCCCCTCATCCTTCTGTTTGTGTTGATCAATAACTGCTTCAGTGAAGGTACTCAAAACTGCTGGAGAAACTCAGCGGGTGCAGCAGCATCTATGGAGCGAAGGAAATAGGCAAAGGATATATCTTTAGAATGGAGTTGAGGAATTTCTTTGGCCAGAGGGTGATGAATCTGTGGAATTCATTGCCACAGACGGCGGTGAAGGCCAAGTCAGCGTGTATTTTCTAAGCGGATATCGATAGGGTTCTTGATTGGAGAGGGTGTCAAAGATTATGGAGAGAAGTCGGGAGATTGCGGTTGAGAGGGAACAATGGATCAGCCGTGATCGAATGGCGGAGCAGACTCGATGGGCCAAATGGCCCAATCCTTCTCCTAGGTCTCCTATGTCTGAAGAAGGGTTTCGGCCCGAAACGTTGCCTATTTCATTCGCTCCATAGATGCTGCTGCACCCGCTGAGTTTCTCCAGCACTTTTGTGTACCTTCGATTTTCCAGCATCCGCAGTTCCTTCTTAAACTGCTTCAGTGACATCAGTTGAGGATTTAATGGGTGGATCCATCCTACAACCTTCTAGCACCAGAGACTAAACACATCGTACTGAGTCTAAATGGTGGCCCATCAGGAAATGAACCTGGGACCTCTTCAGAACATGTACAGAGAGCAACCCAATGGTTAACGGTAGCCCATCCAAGCCCAGCAGAGTGTCGAGCATTTCGGAGCTGATGATAAGTTTGGCCGGGGCTTGGGATCTGATGTCTAGACGGATGATCTTATCATCCTTATGAAGAAAGAAAGTTCATTTGGATCCAACATGCTGACGGGTCCATAAACATGTGGTTACCTCATGTTCTAAGCATGAATATTGTGTCATGGGTCCTCAAAGGGAATTCATTCTTTGCAATTGATTCTTGGGATTGTTTTTATGGCCGTCATTGGTGGAACATCTGCAGAACTAGTACAGAGATCCCCCCCCCCCCACACACAACTCTTCTCCCCTCTCCCTCTTCTCCCCTCTCCCAACGAGCAAAAGATACAGAAGTGTGAAAATGCGTACCTGCAGATTACTTCCCAGCTGTTATCAGGCAACAGAACCGTCCTACTACAACCAGAGAGCAGTGCTGAACTACTATCTACCTTATTGGTGGCCCTCTGACTATTCTTGATTGGACTTTGCTGGCTTGACCTTGCACTAAACGTTATTCCCTTATCATGTATCTGTACACTGTGAATGCCTCGATTGTAATCACGTATTGTCTTTCTGCTGACTGGTTAGCACACAACAAAAGCTTTTCGCTGTAAATCGGTACACGTGACAATAAACTAAACTGAACTGACATATTTCCGTATAAAGCCCTTTCCATAAACCCACAGTTGCTTAAGCAGAAAACAGCAGAGTGGAACACAAGAGGAATTTCAACAGCAGCTGATCAAGGAGGTACCCCACATTCTGAAGTGTCATTTTATTCCACTTGTTTAATTAGTCATGTCATTTTTTTTTCACAAATAATCTTCAAATAAAATATCACAAGGTGTTTAAAGAGTTAAGATAAAAAATAATTCAGTTTAGAGATACAGGGTGGAAAAAAAAGAATCTTAATAAGAATAAGAGGGAGTGCAGAGAAGGTTCACCAGACTGATTCCTGGGATGTCAGGACTGTCTTATGAATAAAGACTGGATAGACTTGGTTTATACTCTCTAGAATTTAGGAGACTGAGAGGGGATCTTATAGAAACTTACAAAATTCTTAAGGGGTTGGACAGGCTAGATGCAGGAAGATTGCTCCCGATGTTGGGGAAGTCCAGGGCAAGGGGTCACAGCTTAAGGATAAGGGGGAAATCCTTTAAAACCGAGATGAGAAGAACTTTTTTCACACAGAGAGTGGTGAATCTCTGGAACTCTCTGCCACAGAGGGTAGTCGAGGCCAGTTCATTGGCTATATTTAAGAGGGAGTTAGATGTGGCCCTTGTGGCTAAGGGGATCAGAGGGTATGGAGAGAAGGCAGGTACGGGATACTGAGTTGGATGATCAGCCATGATCATATTGAATGGCGGTGCAGGCTCGAAGGGCCGAATGGCCTCCTGCTGCACCTAATTTCTATGTTTCTATGTTTCTAATATTAAGCTCATAACAATAAAATATCAACACTGACAATTGAAGAGGGGAATTTGGAAACACAGTGGCTGTAATGTAAAAGAAAGGGTTACAGGTGTCGTTTAGTGATGACAGGGCCAGAGACCTGGGTTCGATCCTGATTATGGGTGCTGTCTGTACGGAGTTTGCACGCTCTCCCTGTGGCCTGCGTGGGTTTTCTCCGGGTGCTCCGGTTCCCACCCACACTCCAAAGACGTGCAGGTTTGTAGGTTAATTGGCTTCTGTAAATTGTAAATTCTTCCTAGCGTGTGTAGGATAGTGCTAGTGTGCGGGGTGATCGCTGGTCGGCACGGACACGGCGGGCCGAAGGGCCTGTTTCCACGCCGTATATCTCTAAACTAAACTAAACTAATCAGTCTGAAGAAGGGTTTTCGGCCCGAAACGTTGCCTATTTCCTTCGCTCCATAGATGCTGCTGCACCCGCTGAGTTTCTCCACCACTTTTGTGTCTACCTTCGATTTAAACCAGCATCTGCAGTTCCTTCTAAAACTAAACTTCTGTCGGTTTATCAATTGTGTTTATCAACTAAATGTTTAAGAAGGAACTGCAGATGCTGGAAAATCGAAGGTAGACAAAAGTGCTGGAGGAACTCAGCGGGTGCAGCAGCATCTATGGAGCGAAGGAAATAGGCAACGTTTCGGGACGAAACCCTTCCGGGTTTCGGCCCGAATCGTTACCTATTTCCTTCCTGAAGGGTGTCGTCCTGTAAGGTAGACAAAAGTGCTGGAGAAACTCAGCGGGTGCAGCAGCATCTATGGAGCGAAGGAAATAGGCAACGTTACCTATTTCCTTCCTGAAGGGTGTCGTCCTGTAACGTTGCCTATTTCCTTCGCTCCATAGATGCTGCTGCACCCGCTGAGTTTCTCCAGCACTTTTGTCTACCTTAAACTAAACTAAACTTCTGCTAGACACAAAATGCCGGAGTAACTCAGCGGGACAGGCAGCATCTCTGGAGAGAAGGAATGGGTGACGTTTCGGGTTATTAATTTACCTGCACAGTTATTAATTTATTGGACTCCCTGATTATTTATCTGTATGTATTGCAATTATGAACTGTTCAGTTGCTACAGGCAGGAATATGTCTTTGTTCCGTAGTTCGTCCCTTGAACGTACTTGAACGTTGTCAGTTTTCACTTCAGCTTTCTGGATAGACAGCGAATCAAAGGAGAAAATTGACAGTTTTCTTGAGAAGTTACTCGTATACAGAAGGAAAGAGATTGGGAGCATGTTTCTTCCAAGACACGCACACAGCCATTTCATGTGGGTTCATTAACTAAGAGCTGTCACTGTGCAGTGAAAGGAAGCATGGCTTTGAAAAGCTAATGAGGCTTTCTGGAGGCGACGAGGGATGGTTAGAGAGTAATTAGTCTTTCATTATCCTCTTCAATTAACAGGTATTTTCGGAAGCTGAACCAGTGCCAGCTCTGGATCCATCATTCACGGCACAAGTCTAGATGGCATAGAGAGATACAGCGTGGAAACAGGCCCTTCGGCCCAACTCGCCCACACTGGCCAACAATGTCCCAGCTACACTAGTCCCACTTGCCTGCGCTTGGTCCATATTCCACCAAACCTGTCCTATCCATGTACCTGTCTAACTGTTTCTCAAACGTTGGGATAGTCCCAGCCTCAACTACCTCCTCTGGCAGCTCGTTCCATACACCTACCACCCTTTGTGTGAAAAAGTCACCCCTGAGATTTATTTTAGATCTTTTCCCCCATTCACCTTAAAGCTATGTCCTCTGGTCCTCGATTCACCTACTCTGGGAAAGAGACTCTGTGCATCTACTTCTCATGATTTTATACACCTCTATAAGATCACCCCTCATCCTCCTGCGCTCCAATGAATAGTCTCAACCTGCTCAACCTCTCCCAGTAGCTCAGGCACTTGAAATAATAAATTGAATGATCTGCTTAGGAATGAAGTGCCATCGAACTGGCGTGGAGTAGATTGTTAAGGGCTTGGACACACTAGAGGCAGGAAACATGTTCCCGATGTTGGGGGAGTCCAGAACCAGGGGACACAGTTTAAATAAGCAGTAAGCCATTTAGAACGGAGACGAGGAAACACGTTTTCTCACAGAGAGTGGTGAGTCTGTGGAATTCTCTGCCTCAGAGGGCAGTGGAGGCCGGTTCTCTGGATGCTTTCAAAAGAGAGCTAGATAGGGCTCTTAAAGATAGGGGAGTCAGGGGATATGGGGAGAAGGCAGGAACGGGGTACTGATTGGGGATGATCAGCCATGATCACATTGAATGGCGGTGCTGGCTCGAAGGGCCGAATGGCCTCCTCCTGCACCTATTGTCTATTGTCTTTGTCACAGCAGAATGGTGGAGCAGTGGTAGAGTTGCTGCCTTATAGACCGGAGACCTGTGTTCGATCCTGACTACGGGTGCTGTCTGTAGGGAGTTTGTACGTTCTCCCGGTGACTTGCATGGGTTTTCTCCGGGTGCTCCGGTTTCCTCCCACAAAGACACACACTTGAGCAGATTAAGTAGGTCAATCGGCTTGGTAAAATTGTAAATTGTCCCTAGTGTGTGTGGGATAGTAGTGTTAGTGTGTGGGGATCGCTGGTCGGCGCGGATTCGGTGGGCTGAAGGGCCTGTTTCCGCGCTGTATCTCTAACGGTTGGACGGTACGTGGATAGGACAGGTTTGGAGAGATATGGGCCGAATGCGTGCAGGTGGGACTAGTGTAGCCCATTCTCCTGCCTTCTCCCCATAACCCCTGACACCCGTTCTGACAATCCCCGCCTTAAAAATACGCATTGGCTTGGCGTCCACCGCCGTCTGTGGCCAGGAATTCCACAGATTCACCGCCACTTACTGACTTTCCACTGACACGTTCGCACGCAACAAAAATCAAGGCTTTCCACTGTACCTCGGTACACGTGACAATAAACTTAAGTACCTGACCATTACTGCAGCCACTGATGCCCTCTGGTGGAGAGTCGCATGGGCGGCACGGTGGCGCAGCGGTAGAGTTGCTGCCTGACAGCGAATGCAGCACCGGAGACCCGGGTTCGACCCCGACTACGGGCGCTGTCTGTACGGAGTTTGCACGTTCTCCCCGTGACCTGCCTGGGTTTTCTCCGAGACCTTCGGTTTCCTCCCACACTCCAAAGACGCACAGGTTTGTAGGTTAATTGACTTGGTGTATGTGAAAATTGTCCTTAGTGGGTATAGGATCGTGTTAATGTGCGGGGATCGCTAGTCGGCGCGGAACCGGTGGGTCGAAAGCGGTCTGTTTCCGCGCTGTATCTCTAAACTATAATTCAGACCGAGGAACAATGAAGGGAAGGATTAGATTGGGGTCAAATGAGAGATACACATCGCAGAAACAGGCCGTTCAGCCCAACGGGTCCATGCTGGCCCTCGACTCATCCACACTAATCCTCACTTTCTTTCTTCCCATATCACCTGGCCAGAAGGAGCATTAGGTGAAAGATCAGGTACAGGTGCAGCACAAAACGCCACAGCAGATCCTTTTGACAGCGTTTGTCAGCACTGGGCCTGTACTCGCTGGAGTTTAGAAGGTCGAGGGGGGACCTCATTGAAACTTACAGAATAATGAAAGGCATAGAGTGGATGTGGAGAGGATGTTTCCACTGGTAGGACCAGAGGTCACAGCCTCAGAATTAAAGGGCGCTCTTTTAGAAAGGAGGTGAGGAGGAACTTCTTTAGTCGGAGGGCGGTGAATCTGTGGAACTCATTGCCACAGAGGGCTGTGGAGGCCAAGTCAGTGGATATTTCGAAGGCAGAGATAGACAAATTCTTGATTAGTGTGGGTGTCAAGGGTTATGGGGAGAAGGCAGGGAAATGGGATAAGGAGGCAGGGATCAGCCATGATTGAATGGTGGAGTGGACCCGATGGGTCGAATGGCCTAATCTACTCGTGGGAGTTTGTTGTGGGGTAGACAGACAGACAGACAGCATCCGTAGTCAGGATCGAACCCAGGTCTCTGGCGCCGTGAGGAAGCAACTCTACCGCTGCGCCACCGTGCTGCCCACAACCGCATTGGCCAAATGCCGAGAGAACTTGTGGGTTCCTTGATAAACCCAGCCCCTTTCAGACCCGGCCCCCTTCAGGCCCGGCCCCCTTCAGGCCCGGCCCCCTTCAGGCCCGGCCCCCTTCAGGCCCGGCCCCCTTCAGGCCCGGCCCCCTTCAGGCCCGGCCCCCTTCAGACCCGGCCCCCTTCAGACCCGGCCCCCTTCAGACCCAGCCCCCTTCAGACCCAGCCCAACACTGTCCCTCAGGAAGCAGTGAGTTAAAAATATTGATTTCAGCTACCAAGCCTTTCAGACTAAACACATTATTTGTGTCTGTCTCCATCTGCATTCACTGCTCCAGTCACTGGGAACATTCAACGTGTTCCAAAGAAATATCACATTCTGGCAGCGTGAACATTACAGGGAAGTTAATTACCTGTAAATGAGATTAAAGTATTCACTGACAGTTAATGACAGGTGTCCTGACAGCTCTCCCAACACACGCACGCACACACGCACACACACGCACGCACACACACACACGCGCGCGCACGCCCACGCACTCGCACACGCACACACACACACGCACACACACACGCAAACACACACACACACACGCACGCACACACGCACACACGCACACACACGCACACGCGCACACGCACACGCACGCACACACACACACACACCCGCACACACACACCCGCACACACACACACACACGCACCCGCACACACACGCACCCGCACACACACACACACACCCGCACACACACACATGCACCCGCACACGCACACACACACACGCACACGCACACACGCACACACACGCACACGCACACACGCACGCACACGCACACACACACACGCACACGCACACGCACACACGCACCACACACACACACGCTCACACACACGCACCCGCGCACACACACACGCTCACGCACGCACACGCACAAACACACGTACGCGCACAGACACATGCGCACACACACACACATGCACGCACACACACACACGCACACGCACATGCACACACACACTTACACGCATGCGCACACACAAACATGCACACACACACGCACACACACATACACGCACACACACAAGCATATATGCGCACACACACCCCCATGTGTACATGCATGTGTGTATGTGTGCGCGTGTGTGCACGTGCGTGTGTGCATGTGTGTGTGTGTGTGTGGGTGTGTGTGTGTGCGCGTGCATGTGTGCGTGTGTGCGAGTGCATGTGTGTGTGTATGTGTGTGCGCGTGTGCGTGTGTGTGTGCGCGTGCGTGTGTGTGTGTGCGTGCGTATGTGTGTGTGCGTGCGTGTGTGTGTGTGTGTGTGTGGGTGCGTGTGTGTGTGTGCGTGCGTGTGTGCGTGTGTGTGTGCACATGCGTGTGTGTGTGTGGGTGCATGTGTGTGTGCGTGTGTGTGTGTGTGTGTGTGCGTGTGTGCGTGTGCGTGTGTGCATGCGTGTGTGCGTGTGTGTGTGTGTGTGTGTGTGTGTGCATGTTTTGAAGGGATGGAGTGATGTTGTGGACGTGCTCACAGTGACCAACACACCCTGTGCTCCGGTTTCCTCCCACACTCCAAAGACGTGCAGTTTGGCAGGTTAATTGGCTTGTATAAATTGTCCCTAGTGTGTGTCGGACAGTGCTAGTGTACGGGCGATCGCTGGTCGGCACGGACTCAGTGGTCCTGTGTCCTCGGTGTATCTCTAAACTAAACTAAACAATGCTCACAGTTGATAGAATCTTAGAGATACAGCACGGAAACAGGCCCTTCGGCCCTCCGACTCCATGCCGACCAACAATCGCACGTACACTAGTTCTATCCTACACACTATGGGCAATCAATTAACCTACAAACCTGCACGTCTTTGGAGTGTGGGAGGAAACTGGAGCATCCGGAGAAAGCCCACGCAGGTCACGGGGAGAACGTACAAAATCCGTACAGACAGCACCCGTAGTCAGGATCGAACCTGGGTCTCTGGCGCTGTGAGGCAGCAACTCTACCATGCCTCGCTGAAACAGAGACTTTACGAAGAGGGTGTTCCCGAAATGGGAGTAATAGGAGGTATAGTCACAAAAAGCTGGAGTGACTAAGCAGGGTCAGGCAGCATCTCTGGAGAGAAGGAATAGGTGATGTTTCGGGTGAAGAAGCCCATTCCTTCTCTCCAGAGATGCTGCCTGTTCCTGGCTGAGTTACTCCAGCTTTTTGTGTCTATCTTTGGTGTAACGTCTGTCTGCCGTTCATTCCTGCACAATAAGGGGGTTGTGCAGCCTGGTCGCTCTGCAACGCTTCCCGTGTGATCCCAGCCGTCCTGGGACCCAGCGTGAACATGAAAAATAAAAAAACAACTTGTGCTGCTGCTGCCGCCAGGGGATGTCATCACTAAACCTCACCCACGGAAACAGAACCACAGTTTAAGGATAAGAGGGAAGACTTTTAGGACCGAGATGAGAAAAACATTTTTCACACAGAGA
The DNA here is from genome assembly GCF_010909765.2 of Amblyraja radiata. Classification (NCBI taxonomy): domain Eukaryota; kingdom Metazoa; phylum Chordata; class Chondrichthyes; order Rajiformes; family Rajidae; genus Amblyraja; species Amblyraja radiata. The sequence goes on along the minus strand of NC_045984.1, from coordinate 31,730,423 downwards.
GTGGTGAATCTGTGGAATTCTCTGCCACAGGATGTAGTTGAGGCCACAGTTCATTGGCTATATTTACGAGGCAGCTAGATGTGGCCCTTGTGGCTAAAGGGATCAGGGGGTATGGAGAGAAGGCAGGTACAGGATACTGAGTTGGATGATCAGCCATGATCATATTGAATGGCGGTGCAGGCTCGAAGGGCCGAATGGCCTACTCCTGCACCTATTGTCTATGTTTCTATGTTCTAATACACCAACACTGGCGGTAGAGTTGCTGCCTCACAGCGCCGGTGACCCGGGTTCGATCCCGACCACGGGTGCTGTCTGTATCTAGTTTGTACATTCTCGCCCGTGACCTGCGTGGGTTTTCTCCGGGTGCTCCGGTTTCCTCCCACACTCCAAAGATGTGCAGGTTTGTAGGTAAATTGGCTCAGCAAATGTAAAAATTGTCCCTAGTGGGTGTAGGGGGTAGTGTTAGTGTGCGGGGATCGCTGGTCGGCACAGACTCAGTGGGCCAAAGGGCCTGTTTCTGCGCTGTATCTCTAAACTAAACTAAAACACTCACACACCAGGGACAGTCGGCATTGTGTCTTCATAAGAGAGACACAAAAATCTTCGTAACACTTGTTTCATAGCCACTAGAGATGTTACCAAAGCACTTTACTGATTTCTCTTTTAGAGATACAGCGCGGAAACAGGCCCTTCGGCCCACCGGGTCTGTGCCGACCAGTGATCCCCGCACACTAACACTATCCTACACACACTAGGGACATTTTTTACATCTCTGCCAAACAAATTAACCTACAAACCTGCACGTCTTTGGAGTAGGGGAGGAGACCTATGTTCCCTGAGAGAACCCACGCAGGTCACGGGGAGAACGTACAAACTCCACACAGACAGTTTGCAATGTTCACAAGTCATAGGAGCAGAATTAGGCCATTAAATCGTAGAAACAAAGAAAATATGTGCAGGAGTAGGCCATTCGGCCCTTCAAGCCAGCACCGCCATTCAATATGATCATGGCTGATCATCCAAAATCAGTACCCCGTTCCTGCCTTCTGTCCATATCCCTTGATTCCGTTAACCCTAAGAGCTATATCTAACTCCCCTGTCTGATTCTGAAGAAGGGTCACCCATTCCTTCTCTCCAGAGATGCTGCCTGTCCCGCTGAGTTACTCCAGCATTTTGTGACTAAGACCTCCTTGGTTTGTTGTGCAGCAAATGTCAATGTTCACGGATGACTTAGAGCAACAAGAGCTTTTAATGAGCGACCAACAGTGGTTCGCCTTCCACCACAACAGGTCCACGGACGATGGCATTGACTCCATCTACACCTCACGCTGCCTCGGCAAGGCCAGCAGCATCATCAAGGACCAGTCTCACCCCCCGGTCACTCCCTCTTCTCCCCTCTCCCATCAGGCAAGAGGTACAGAAGTGTGAAAACGAACGCACACCTCCAGATTCAGGGACAGTTTCTTCCCGGCTGTTATCAGGCAACTGAACCATATCCTATCACCAACTAGAGAGCGGTGCTGAACTACTATCTACCTCTTTGGTGACCCTCGGACTATCCTTGATCGCGCTTTGCTGGCTTTACCTTGCACTAAATGTCATACCCTTAACCCTGTATCTGTACACTGTGAATGGCTTGATTGTAATCATGTATTGTCTTTCCGCTGACTGGATAGCACACAACAAAAGCTTTTCGCTGTACTTCGGTGCATGTGACAATAAACTAAACTGAACTGATATATTTCCGTACAAAGCCCTTTTCATAAACCCACAGCTGCTTAAGCAGAAAACAGCAGAGTGGAACACAAGAGGAATTTCAACAGCAGCTGATCAAGGAGGTACACCACATTCTGAAGTGCCATTTTATTCCACTTGTCAGTCATCAATCAGTCATGTCATTTTTTTTTCTCCGAATAATCTTCAGGATGTCGCTGCTGGAGATGGAAGCAATTGTCTATTTTCATGCACCCATTATTATTATATAGCTTCTGTAAAGCATAAAGCTAAAAGAATAGATCGGGTAGACGCACAGAGTCTATTGCCCAGAGTAGGTGAATCGAGGACCAGAGGACATAAGGTGAAGGGGAGAAGATTTAATAGGAATCTGAGATAATAGACTATAGACAATAGACAATAGGCGCAGGAGTAGGCCATTCGGCCCTTCGAGCCAGCACCGCCATTCAATATGATCATGGCTGATCATCCCCAATCAGTACCCCGTTCCTGCCTTCTCCCCATATCCCCTGACTCCGCTATCTTTAAGAGCCCTATCTAGCTCTCTTTTGAAAGCATCCAGAGAACCTGCCTCCACCGCCCTCTGGCAGGGAATTCCACGGACTGGGTGGTGGGTGTATGGAACAAGCTGCCAGAGGAGGTAGTTGAGGCTGGGACTATCCCATTGTTTAAGAAACAGTTGGGATAGTGTTGGTGTACCAAGTCTCGGTACATGGATAGAACAGGTTTGGAGGGATATGGACCAAACGCGGGCTTGTGGGACTGGTGTAGCTATGACATGTTGGGCGGTGTGGGCGAGTTGGGCCGAAGGGCCTGTTTCCACACCGTGTCACTCTGTGACTATGACTCTATAAAGAGTAGGAGAGTCTAGGACCAGAGGGCACAGCCTCAGAATAGAAGTGCGTACCTTTAGAAAGGAGACGAGGAGGAATTTCTTTGGCCAGAGGGTGGTGAATCTGTGGAATTCATCGCCACAGACGGCTGTGGAGGCCAGGTCATTGGATGTTTTTAAAGCATTCTTGCTTAGTACGGGTGCCAAAGGTTATGGGGAGACAGATCTGTAGCTCTAGAATGATACAGCACAGGAACAGGCCCTTCGGCCCAAGATGTCTTTCCCGACCATGTTGTTAATCTAACCTCTGACATTCTTGCTATTGAGGGAGTGCAGCGTAGGTTTACAAGGTTAATTCCCGGGATGGCGGGACTGTCATATGCTGAGAGAATGGAGCAGCTGGGCTTGTACAGTCTGGAGTTTAGAAGGATGAAAGTGCATCTCATTGAAACATGTAAGATTGTTAAGGGCTTGGACACGCTAGAGGCAGGAAACATGTTCCCAATGTTGGGGGAGTCCAGAACCAGGGGCCACAATTTAAGAATAAGGAGTAAGTCATTTAGAACGGAGATGAGGAAACACTTTTTCTCACAGAGAGTGGTGAGTCTGTGGAAATCTCTGCCTCAGAGGGCGGTAGAGGCAGGTTCTCTGGATGCTTTCAAGAGAGAGCTAGATAGGGCTCTTAAAAATAGCGGAGTCAAGGAATATGGGGAGAAGGCAGGAACGGGGTACTGATTGGGGATGATCAGCCATGATCACATTGAATGGCGGTGCTGGCTCGAAGGACCAAATGGCCTACTCCTGCACCTATTGTCTATAGTCTAACGTCTATAACCTAACCTCTCTCTTCACTCCACTCCTTTTCACCCCTTCCCCTGCTCTCCTCTCCTTATCTCCTTCCATCACCCTTCATCTCCAACCTTTGTCCACCCATCTGCCAGCCAACCCTCCCCCCCCCCGCCCCCTCACCGGTATCCACCTATCACTTACCAGGCTTTGTCTCGCCTTCAACTCATTTCCAGCTTTCTTCTCACCCCCCCCACCATTACAATCAGTCCGAAGAAGGGTCTTGACCCAAAACGTCACCTATCGATGTTCTCCAGAGATGTTGCCTGAACGACCGTCCTTCTGAAAGACTCCAGAATTTTGTTTCTTTTTTAAAAAAAACAGCACCTGCAGTTCCTAGTTTCTCTATTTCCGTACAAAGCCTTCAGCTGCCTGAGCAGCGAGCGAGAGCGAGGGACAGGGTGGAGCGCCACGCGAGTGTCAACAGCAGCTGGTGAAGGATCCACTCCAGAGCATTAAGTGCGATTTCATTCAAAGTGTAGAATCAGTCATGTCAACATTTGTTTTGACCCTGAATAATCGGTGAGATGTTGGTGGTGAATGTGGAAACAATTCCCGGGGCGGCACGGTGGCCCAGCGGTGGAGTAGCCGCCTCACTGTAACGGGTTCGACCCCGACTACGGGTGCTGTCTGTACGGAGTTTGCACGTTCTCCCCGTGACCTGCCTGGGTTTTCTCCAGTACCCCAGTTTCCCCCCACACTCCAAAGACGTGCAGGTTTATAGGTTAATTGGCTTGGCACAAATGTGTGTAGGATAGTGTTAGTGTGCGGGGATCGCTGGTCGGTGTGGACTCGGTGGGCTGAAGGGCCTGTTTCCGCGCTGTATCTCTGACCTAATTTTAAAAAAAAGCTTTTCCCTGTACCTCGGTACACGTGACAATAAACTGAACTCAAACTGAATTCAAACAACAAGGTAATGCCAGTGAATGTCAAGGTTAGAAAACCAGGACTAGACTCCTCTCCTGTAGATGAACTGAAAGGAGCAGAATTAGGCCATTCGGCCCATCAAGTCCACTCTGCCATTCAATCGTGGCTGATCTATCTCTCCCTCCTAACCCCATCCTCCTGCCTTCTCCCCATAACCCCTGACACCCGCACTAGTCAGGAATCTATCTATCTCTGCCTTAGAAATATTCACTGACTTGGCCTCCACAGCCTTCTGTGGCAAAAAATTCCACAGATTTACCACCCTCTGAGTAAAGAAATTCTTCCTCATCTCCTTCCTAAAAGAATGTCCAATGCCCCCCCCCCCTCCACTGCCTGCTCTGGACTAAACCAGAGAAAGACACATTTTCACCCAGAGAGTTGTGAATCTGTGGAATTCTCTGCCACAGAAGGCAGTGGAGGCCGATTCACAGGATGTTTTCAAGAGAGAGTTAGATTTAGCTCTGAGGGGCTAACGGAATCAAGGGATATGGGGAAAATGCAGGAACGAGGTACTGATTCTGGATGATCAGCCATGATCATATTGAATGGTGGTGCTGGCACGAAGGGCCGAAGGGCCGAATGGCCTACTCCTGCACCAATTGTCTATGTTTCTAACCTACAAACCTGCATATCTTTGGAGTGTTGTAGGAAACCGAAGCTCTCAGAGAAAACCCACACGGGTCGCAGGGAGAACGTGCAAACTCCACACAGACAGCACTCGAATGGCCTACTCCGTCACCTATTTTTCTATGTTCAAGAAGGAACTGCAGATGCTGGAAAATCGAAGGTAGACAAAATTGTTGGAGAAACTCAGCGGGTGCGGCAGCATCTATGGAGCGAAGGAAATAGGTAACGTTTCGGGCCGAAACCCTTCCGGGTTTCGGCCCGAAACGTTGCCTATTTCCCTCAGGGTTTCGGCCTGAAACGTCGCCTATTTCCTTCGCTCCATAGATGCTGCCTCACCCGCTGAGTTACTCCAGCAAATTTTGTCTACCTCCGATTTTTCCATGTTTCTCTGTTTCCAAAATGCTGGAGTAACTCAGCGGGACAGGCAGCACATCTCTGGAGAGAAGGAATGAATGGGTGAGGTTTCGGGTGCAGTGCCTTGGACTAAAGCAGTGCTGGTATCTGTGAGCGAGCTGTTGCAGCATCCAACAAGCTGCGGGTGAGGAGGCTGCAGCACAAACAGCAGCAGCACGCTGAGGCAGCATAAATCCCCAGGGGCAGGGCAGGGAGGAGCTGGGAATGTCTGGGCAGGTTTTGTAGCCCTGCAGCTCGCTCTTGTTTACTCGCTGAGTGTGTTCATCCATCACCTGCCCCCCATCTTATCAAAAACAGCCGCTGTTGTTGCTGCAAGGACCACAGCCTCACCGCAGATAGACACAAAATGCCAGAGTCATTCTGTATAATATATAAGGGGGAACTTATAGATAAAAACACATAAAAACAGATACCATTCCTAAAGGATTGGACAAGCTAGATGCAGGAAAAATGATCCCCGAGGTTTGGGGAGGAGTCCAGAACCAGGGGTCACACAGTTTAAGAATAAAGGGGTCGGCCATTTAGCACAGATGAGGAAAAACTTTTTCACCCAGAGAGTTGTGAATCTGTGGAATTCTCTGCCACAGAAGGCAGTGGAGGCCGATTCACTGGATGTTTTCAAGAGAGAATTCGATGTGGCTCTTAGGGCTAACGGAATCAAGTGATATGGGGAGAAAGCAGGAACAGGGTACTGATTCAGGATGATCAGCCATGATCATATTGCATGGCGGTGCTGGCTCGAAGAGCCGAATGGCCTACTCCTGCACCTATTGTCTATGTTTCTATGTTTTTATGTAACTCAATAGACAATAGACAATAGACAATAGGTGCAGGAGTAGGCCATTCGGCCCTTCGAGCCAGCACCGCCATTCAATGTGATCATGGCTGATCATCCACAATCAGTACCCCGTAACTCAGCAGGACAGGCAACATCGCTGGAAATAGGTGACGTTTGAAGGAATGGGTGACGTTTCATGTCGAGAGCCTTCTTCCACTGACCCGAAACCTCACCAATTAAATCTCTCCAGAGATGCTGCCTGTCCTGCTGAGTTACTCCAGCATTTTGTGTCTAATCTGTTATTTACTCCTTTCCAACTTGTCAGCTTCCAGTTTAACATCCATTGATGCAAGAAAATATAATTATACCATGTCCAAAATGTCTCAATTTGTCACACGCCATAAATGTGAAAATGACCTCATTTATGTTGAAGGCAGTACAGTCTCACACTGGCCACAGCGTGCAGTTGTACAGTGTACAGATACCTGGCCCTATGTACCATCTATATCTCTCATTCCTCTTTCCCCTGACTCTCAGTCTGAAGCATCCTTCTCTCCAGAGATGCTGCCTGTCCCACTGAGTTACTCCAGCATTTTGTGTCTATATTTAAACCAGCATCTGCAGTTCTTTCCTGCACAGCCAACCAAAAGCTGATCAAAGGGATCGGTTTCAGAATTAGACAGGATAGGTTTATAGACAATAGACAATAGGTGCAGGAGAAGGCCATTCGGCCCTTCCAGCCAGCACCGCCATTCAATGTGATCGCGGCTGATCATCCCCAATCAGTTCAAGTTCAAGTTCAAGTGAGTTTATTGTCATGTGTCCCTGTATAGGACAATGAAATTCTTGCTTTGCTTCAGCACACAGAACATAGTAGGCATTTACTACAAAACAGATCAGTGTGTCCATATACCATGATATAAATATATACACACATGAATAAATAAACTGATAATGTGCAAATAACTGAAAATGGGTTATTAATAATCAGAGTTTTGTCCGAGCCGGGTTTAATAGCCTGATGGCTGTGGGGAATCAGTACCCCGTTTGTGCCTTCTCCCTATATCCCCTGACTCCGCTAATTTTAAGACCCGGGCCTGAAACCCTGAAGGAAATAGGCAACGTTTCGGGCCGAAACCCAGAAGGGTTTCGGCCCGAAACGTTACCTATTTCCTTCGCTCCATAGATGCTGCCGCACCCGCTGAGTTTCTCCAACAATTTTGTCTACCTTCATCTGCAGTTCCTTCTTGAACATGGAAAAATAGGTGACGGAGTAGGCCATTCGAGTGCTGTCTGTGTGGAGTTTGCACGTTCTCCCTGCGACCCGTGTGGGTTTTCTCTGAGAGCTTCGGTTTCCTACAACACTCCAAAGATATGCAGGTTTGTAGGTAAGAAACATAGACAATAGGCGCAGGAGTAGGCCATTACTCCTGGGTCTAGCTCTTGGGATGAAGGGCCTGTTTCCATGTATTAATTTAAGGGATTTTTTTTGTGATCATTTATTGGGTTTTCTCCGGGTGCTCCGGATTCCACCCACACTCAAGTTTGTAGGTTTCCACACTGTATCACTCTATATATGTCCGTTACTCAGCCCAGCACTGAAGCTTTCAGCCCTGGAAATTGCCGCACTCCTCACCCTAATGTTGTTGAAGAGTAATTGCATTTAGATCTCTCCACTCTCACCGCACCAAGGACTTGTTGACAAGATGATATCAGGAGGCAATGCCCGTTGCCAGCTGAATCTATGAAACTGATTCTCCTTAATCCATTAACTGATGAAAACAAGATTTTAAAAGGATTGGGCCAGTGGAGACTCTGGGTCATTACTGGCCCATTAGGGAGACATTCTAGTGCAGGAAGGAACTGCAGATGCTGCTTTGCACCAAAGATAGACACAACATTCTGGAGTAAGTGGGTCAGGGGTTATGGGGAGAAGGCAGGAACGGGGTACTGATTGGGGATGATCAGCCATGATCACATTGAATGGCGGTGCTGGCTCGAAGGGCTGAATGGCCTGCTCCTGCACCTATTGTCTATTGTCTATGCAGAACAAGGTTGCCGACCCCTGGTCTGAAAGGATTGGGGCAGAGAGGAGATTCTTGTCAATACTGGCCCATGAGTGAGAAATTCTACCACCACTGACAGGGGAGTGACTGGTTGGCCGCGAAGAATGACATGGGAACTGCAGTTGTACAGGGTCTTGGCGAGACCACACCTGGAGTATTGCGTACAGTTTTGGTCTCCTAATCTGAGGAAAGACATTCTTGCCATAGAGGGAGTACAGAGAAGGTTCACCAGACTGATTCCTGGGATGGCAGGACTTTCATATGAAGAAAGACTGGATAGACTCGGCTTGTACTCGCTAGAATTTAGAAGATTGAAGGGGGATCTTATAGAAACTTACAAAATTCTTAAGGGGTTGGACAGGCTAGAAGATTGTTCCCGATGTTGGGGAAGTCCAGAACAAGGGGTCACAGTCTAAGGATAAGGGGGAAGTCTTTTAGGACTGAGATGAGAAAAACATTTTTCACACAGAGAGTGGTGAATCTGTGGAATTCTCTGCCACAGAAGGTAGTTGAGGCCAGTTCATTGGCTATATTTAAGAGGGAGTTAGATGTGGCCCTTGTGGCTAAAGGGATCAGGGGGTATGGAGAGAAGGCAGGTACAGGATACTGAGTTGGTTGATCAGCCATGATCATATTGAATGGCGGTGCAGGCTCGAAGGGCCGAATGGCCTACTCCTGCACCTATTTTCTATGTTTCTATGTTTCTAGACTGTGGGCTTGCTTGATTGAATGTTGAACTGTCGAGGGATTGGAAACTAAAATGCGAGAATCAGCCCTATATCCCGGGGCCAGGTGCTACTGGTGATCATTTAGTGGCAGGTAGACAAAATTGCTGGAGAAACTCAGCGGGTGCAGCAGCATCTATGGAGCGAAGGAATTAGGCAACGTAACAGGGCGACACCCTTCAGGAAGGAAATATTTCCTTCGCTCCATAGATGCTGCTGCACCCGCTGAGTTTCTCCAGCACTTTTTATCTACCTTCGATTTTCCAGCATCTGCAGTTCCTTCTTAAACATTTAGTGGCAGGAGAGAGTCGGGGTAACATGCAGGGGTACATTCCTTACAAAATAGCCCCTTACACTCTCCCTTCACACCTCTCCCAGTGGGCGGCACGGTGGCGCAGCGGGTAGAGTCGCTGCCTCACAGCGCCAGAGACCACGGGTTCAATCCCGACCACGGGTGCTGCCTGCGCGGAGTTTTACGGAGTTTCTCCCCGTGACCTGCGTGGGTTTTCTCCGGGTGCTCCGGTTTCCTCCCACATTCCAAAGACGTACAGGTTTATAGACAATAGACAATAGGTGCAGGAGTAGGCCATTCGGCCCATCGAGCCAGCACCGCCATTCAATGTGATCATGGCTGGTCATCCCCAATCAGTACCCCGTTCCTGCCTTCTCCCCATATCCCCTGACTCCGCTATTTTTAAGAGCCCTATCTAGCTCTCTCTTGAAAGTATCCAGAGAACCGGCCTCCACCGCCCTCTGTTTGTAGGTTAATTGGCTTCAGTAAATTTGTGACTTGTCCCTATTGTGTGTGTAGGGTAGTGCTAGTACACTGGGCGGACACGGTGGGCCGAAGGGCCTGTTTCCGTGCTGTATCTCTAAAGCCTAAATAAGCATTACGTGCTACCTGTTCTCTCTCAGGTGTGAGACAATCCTTGTGACAATCTTGTTGTCTTGAGGTGGCAGCAGATGCCATACATAGTTGTTGACAACATGTCCTCTGGGACATCTCCTGCCTCCCACCATCTGAGACAAGGAGCTCCAGGCTCCACTGCCTCAAATGTCAAGGAAACAAGTTTGCAAGCAGGTGAGAATCTCTCAATATCCACAATATGTTTTCCAATCACCACCTTGGCTGGAAATACTAGGACCGCAAGAATTGTGGACGCAGCCCAGACCATCACACAAACCGACCTCCCTTCCATTGACTCCATCTACACCTCACGCTGCCTCGGCAAGGCCAGCAGCATCATCAAGGACCAGTCTCACCCCCGGTCACTCCCTCTTCTCCCCTCTCCCATCGGGCATGAGGTACAGAAGTGTGAAAACGAACGCACACCTCCAGATACAGGGACAGTTTCTTCCCGGCTGTTATCAGGCAACTGAACCATCCCACCACAACCAGAGAGCAGTCAAAGACAATAGACAATAGGTGCAGGAGTAGGCCATTCGGCCCTTCGAGCCAGCACCGCCATTCAATGTGATCATGGCTGATCATCCCCAATCAGTACCCCGTTCCTGCCTTCTCCCCATATCCCTTGATTCTGCTATCTTTAAGAGCCCTATCTAGCTCTCTCTTGAAAGCATCCAGAGAACCTGCCTCCACCACCCTCTGAGGCAGAGAATTCCACAGACTCCTGATCTACCAGATCAGACTGTTTGGTGCTTGGTTGATGCCAGACACGCCCACTCTGCCAGGGCGAGGTCTGCTGCTTGATTTAACTGGGTTGTATGCAAAACAAAGCTTTTTTTTACAATAGGTGCAGGAGTAGGCCATTCGGCCCATCGAGCCAGCACCGCCATTCACTGTGATCATGGCTGATCATCCACAATCAGTACCCCGTTCCTGCCTTCTCCCCATATCCCTTGATTCTGCTATCTTTAAGAGCTCTATCTAACTCTCTCTTGAAAGCATCTGGAGAGAAGGAATGGGTGGCATTTCGGGTCGAGACCCTTTTTCAGACCTCTCTTCTCTCCACAGATGCTGCCTGTCCCGTTGAGTTACTCCAGCATTTTGTGTCTGTCTTCAGTATAAACCAGCACCTGCACTTCCTTCTTACTACATTTTCCTTGCTCTGCATCTCTTTTGATGTCACGTTTGATGTCACATTTTTCACACACTTTGCCCTTCCTTGTCTCTGTGTCTCCCTCTCCCCTGACTCTCAGTCTGAAGGAGGGTCCAGGGCACGAGGTTATCCTGTGCGACTCTTTACAATAGCCTGATCCTTCCAACTGTGCGGCGCTTCTCCGAATAACCTTTCGTTATCACCTCGTCCACAGCCAACAATGGACCATTGTGGGCTCCACCCTTCCTCGGTCGTCTGTGCCGGCTCCGATGAGTTGTGAACTTTTCCACACCTCTCGTTTCCCTCTCCCCCGACTCTCAGTCTGAAGAAGGGTCTCGACCCGAAACGTCACCCACTCCTTCAATCCAGAGATGCTGCCTGCCCCGCTGAGTTACCCCAGCATTTTGTGACTATCCCTGGAAAAGGAAGTCTTGCAAAATGTTTATAAGGCTAAAACTTCAATCTAGTGTGCAGGGGGGGTGGAATAAGCTCCAGGTCCAGTTCCTTAAAGGGTTCATTGCAATAGCAGACTAGTCATTATGTGAATATTGTCTGTGGCACTGGATGTCTTCGAACAGCAGGGAGCAGGTGATTGTGCTGAATAATTAGATTAACTTTATGTCCATAATGTTCAAGTGCTTCTTGTCCCTGGTGGAACTTGCTTTGCTGCTTGGAGAGTGTTATTGCTTGCAGATTCAGCTGCCTGACAAGCAGAGAACAGAGCTGTGAACCAAAATCGCTCAACGTGGCCTGACCAGCACCTGAAGGGCCTGACCCACTTACGCAATTTTTTTATGGCGACCTGCTGCGACTATCGACGGGCGCCAGCAAGTCGCCGAAAATATCGCGTACGTGGGACGGGCCCTTTGGAGAGCCTCAGTGTTGCATCCCTGTTTTAGTGTTCTAGTCCCCTTGAAATAAATGTTGACATTGCGTTTGCCTTCCTTGCTGCTGCCGATTCGACTTTCATGGAGAATGGGGATGAGAGGGAGAGATTGGTCAGCCATGATCGAATGGCGGAGTAGGCTCGATGGGCCGAATGGCCGAATTCTGCTCCGATCGCTTGTGAACGGAGGGAGAGAGAGGGAGAGAGAGGGAGAGAGAGGGGGAGAGAGGGGGAGAGAGGGCGAGAGAGGGAGAGAGTGAGAGAGGGAGAGAGGGAGAGAGAGGGCAGAGTGGAGAGGAGGGAGAGGAGGAGAGTAGAGAGGCGAGATGAGAGGGAGAGAGGGAGATAGAGACAGAGAGGGAGGGAGAGAGGGAGAGAGAGGGAGAGAGGGGGAGAGAGAGAGAAAGAGAGAGAGAGAGGGAGGGAGACAGAGAGAGGGAGAGCGGGATAGAGAGAGAAAGAGGGAGAGAGAGATAGAGAGAGAGAGATGCAATGTATGTTTAAATTCAGAGTATTCAGACACTTTGCCAGCCGTTACTATGGTAACCCAGATTTTTTTTTCACAGCTAAATATAGATGAATATCAGTGTTAGTGGGTTTGCAAAAAGAAATTCACACCTGGATGTGAAGAAGTCAATTGGACAACTGGCATCATGATGCCTCTCACCAAAGTCTGGAATTAGTCTGGACACGGAAATCACCCTGAGTTTCACTTCTGCCTCGAATTTTTGCTTTTCTTTGTTCAGAATTAAATAAAATACAAGATAGACACAAAAAGCTGGAGTAACTCAGCGGGTCGGGCAGCAAGTCTGGGTGACGTTTCGGGTTGAGACCCTTCTTCAGACTGGGGGTTGTGAGAGAGGGAGACACAGAGATATGGGAGGGTGAAGGGAAATGAGCGATATGTCAAGTCAAGACGTGACTTTTATTTCTATAGCACATTTAAAAAACAACTCTCGTTGGCCAAAGTGCTTTACATTGGTGGAGGTACTAACGTTATACAACATTGGTTCATGGATTAAGTACATACATAAATACATAGATATAGCCCCCCCTCATATCTTTCGTTTCCCTTTCCCCAGACACTCAGTCTGAAGAAGGGTCTGGACCCGAAATGTCACCTATTCCTTTTCTCCAGAGAAGGGCCGAATGGCCTACTCCTGCACCTATTGTCTATCGTCTACTGAATGGTCGGATTCACCTGCTCTCAGCAAAGTTGCTTAAGGGGGAAAGGAGCAGGTATCAATAGACAATGGGTGCAGGTGTAGAGGCCATTCGGCCCTTCCAGCCAGCACCGCCATTCAATGTGATCATCGCTGATCATCCCAAATCAGTTCCCCGTTCCTGCCTTCTCCCCTGACTCCGCTATTTTTAAGAGCCCTATCTAGCTCTCTCTTGAAAGCATCCAGAGAACCTGCCTCCACCGCCCTCTGAGGTGGAGAATTCCACAGACGTTTCCCGCCATGCTACGGGTCGGACGACAATGCCGCAGTTTTATATCATTGCCGCAGAAGTCACATGAACCCATAATCATTCTTGGGCTTTCAAACCAATTAGCAGCCTAATGAAGCATCGGACATTCACCGCAAATGCTCTGCAGTTCCAGAGAGAGAAATATAGTCAGGCTCGGCTACACGCCTGGGCTACTGTGTAAGGACACGTCTCACAACAGGGCATCACAGCACCAGGAAGAACGAGGACGTCCGTATCCAAGAGAGAGCTGGATTTAGCTCTAAGGGCGAAGGGAATCAAGGGATACGGGGAGAAAGCAGTAACGGGGGGAGGGGTACTGATTCTGGAAGATCAGCCGTGTCATATTGAATGGCTAGAAGGGCAGAATGGCCGACTCCTGCACCTATTGTCTATGTTTCTATGACAGCACATTATAGACATTAGACAATAGGTGCAGGAGGAGGCCATTCGGCCCTTCGAGCCAGCACCGCCACATTCAATGGGTTCATGGCTGATCATCCCCAATCAGTACCTCATAGCAAAAGGATTTGAGTATAGGAGCAGGGAGGTTCTAATACAGTTGTACAGGGTCTTGGTGAGACCACACCTGGAGTATTGCGTACAGTTTTGGTCTCCTAATCTGAGGAAAGACATTCTTGCCATAGAGGGAGTACAGAGAAGGTTCACCAGACTGATTCCTGGGATGTCAGGACTTTCATATGAAGAAAGACGATTGATTGAGGGGGGATCTTATAGAAACTTAGAAGATTGAGGGGGGATCTTATAGAAACTTACAAAATACTTAAGGTTGGACAGGCTAGATGCAGGAAGATTGTTCCCGATGTTGGGGAATTCCAGAACATGGGGTCACAGTTTAAGGATAAGGGGGAAATCTTTTAGGACCGAGATGAGGAAAACATTTTTCACAGAGAGAGTGGTGAATCTGTAGAATTCTCTGCCACAGAAGGTAGTTGAGGCCAGTTCATTGGCTATATTTAAGAGGGAGTTAGATGTGGCCCTTGTGGCTAAAGGGATCAGGGGGTATGGAGAGAAGGCAGGTACAGGATACTGAGTTGGATGATCAGCCATGATCATATTGAATGGCGGTGCAGGCTCGAAGGGCCGAATGGCCTACTCCTGCACCTATTTTCTATGTTGCTATGTTCCTGCCTTCTCCCCCTATCCCCTGACTCCGCTGGCACGAAGGGCTGAATGGCCTACTCCTGCACCTCTGTTACTAATCTCCAGTTGTTGAGATATTCTATCATGAAGCAATCGGCTCTGAAAGAAATGTTATCTAAAAGGATTTGGAACAAATCAATACTGTCTGCAAGCAAGCTCTCCCTAGGGGAGCGTCTCGCTGGCGTGGTTATTGGTGCAGTGAAATACTGTTCCAGCACATCAATGTTATTGTTACCAAGGGGCCGACATAACGCCGGTGAAGCTGGTGCGAAACTCAGGCCAGCACAGAGTACAACAGCGTGGTCCTGCTGAAGAAGAAGGGTCTCGCCCCGAAACGTCACCCATTCCTTCTCTCCAGAGATGCCGCCAGCATTTCTCTCCGGAGTTACTCCAGCACTTTGTGTCTATCTTCAGGTAGTGCAGCTGCCTGATAGCCTCTGTGAACCAGTTCAAGTCTGGGAACCGCTGTTTAAAAATGAGGTAGACAGAAAACGCTGGAGTAACTCAGCGGGATAGGCAGCATCTCTAAGTGGGACAGGGGCATAAAGGTACGACCTTTTATTCTGAGGCTTTGGTGGCCTCAAAATAGTCATGCAGCAGTCTTAGGGTTAAATGCAACCAGTCCAGGGCTTGAAGAAGGGTCTCGACCCGATACGTCACCTATTCCTTTTCTCCACAGATGCAGTCTGACCCGCCGAGTTACTCCAGCGTTTCGCGTCCAACGTGAGAACGAACGGTGTTTCTCGATTTGAGCCAACATTGGGAGGATGCCGCTTGCCTGGGGAGTTAATGGTCCGCGACTTTCTTTGAGAATGTCAAGAAAATACAGGCCGGGAGATTGATAACAAGGTAATGGGAGCGATTCACCAGCATTGATTGAGCACAGGAGGAACTAGTCCAGAGTGAAAACATGGAACAATAGTCCAATAGACTCGGGATCCCCAAGCTCTAATTAAATGGCCATCTGGTTGCAGTGAGATAAGGAGCAGTGGGGTTCAGTCAATGGCATTCAAAACCTTCAATCCCAGACAGAGGAGATGGTGGTTACTATGGAAATGAAGGATGACTGGATGCCTTGGCCAACACGGCAACGTACCCTTGTGTGAGACGTAATCCGTGGACCGACGCAGGAAATAAGACCCTGGTCTCTCCTCTCCCGTCAGGCAAGAGGTACAGAAGTGGATGCAGCCCAGACCATCACACAAACCAACCTCCCTTCCATTGACTCCATCTACACCTCACGCTGCCTCGGCAAGGCCAGCAGCATCATCAAGGACCAGTCTCACCCACGGTCACTCCCTCACCTCCCCTCTCCCATCGGGCAAGAGGTACAGAAGTGTGAAAACGCACACCTCCAGATCCAGAGACAGTTTCTTCCCAGCTGTTATCAGGCAACTGAATCATCCTATCACCACCAGAGACCAGTACTATCTACATCTTTGGTGACCCTTGGACTATCCTTGATCGGACTTTGCTGGCTTTACCTTGCACTAAACGTTATTCCCTTCTCATGTATCTGTACACTGTAAATGGCTCGATTGTAATCATGTATTGTCTTTCCGCTGACTGGTTAGCACGCAACAAAAGCTTTTCACTGTACCTCGGTACACGTGACAATAAACTAAACTAAACTGGTAATAAACTGTGTCAAACTACCTGTGAGGCCGTGATTAGTACGGGTGTCAGGGGTTACGGGGAGAAGGCAGGAGAATGGGGTTAGGAGGGAGAGATAGATCAGCCATGATTGAATGGCAGACTGGGCTTGATGGGCCAATTGGCCTAATTCTGCTCCTATCACTTACGAATTTTTGAGTAGAAAAAGGTTGAGAATGTTTTGAGAGCTGTATAGACTCAATGGACTGAATGGACTACTTCCGTGTTAGAACATAGATCAGTGCAGCACAGGAACAGGCCCTTCGGCCCACTATGTCCGTGCCGAACGTGAAGCCGTTAAACCAATGTCCTCTGCCTGTGCGTGACCCAAGAGTCAGAAGAGTCGGGAGTGTTTTACTGTCACCTGGACAACAACAACTCCTACATCAGGATGCTGTTCATTGATTTCAGCTCTGCCTTTAACACTGTCTTTCCCGCCAGCTTGATCACCAAACTCAGCGGACTTGGCATTTTCACCTCCCTCTGCAACTGGACACTGGATTTCCTCACCAACAGACCACAGTCTGTCAGGGTCAACAACCTCACCTCCTCCACTATAACACTGAACACCGGCGTGCCACAGGGCTGTGTGCTCAGCCCTCTCCTCTATTCCCTCTTCACCCACGACTGCATCCCTAAGTACGGATCCAACGCCATCATTAAGTTTGCTGACGACACCACGGTGGTAGGACTGATCAGTGACAACGATGAGTCAGCCTACAGAGAGGAGGTCCAGCACCTGACAACCTGGTGTGCCAACAATAACCTCGTCCTCAACTCCAAGAAGACGAAGGAAATTATTGTCGACTTCAGGAAGGTCAGAGGAGGCAGTCATACCCCCATCCATATAAACGGGACTGAGGTGGAGCGCGTCTCCAGCTACAAATTCCTCGGGGTACATATCTCGGAGGATTTGTCCTGGTCCCTCAACACCTCCAAGCTGATCAAAAAGGCACAGCAGTGCCTTTACTTCCTGAGGAGGCTCAAGAAAGCCCACCTGTCCCCCCAGATACTGACCAACTTCTACCGCTGTACCATCGAGAGCATCCTGACCACCTGCTTCACGGTATGGTACAGCAGCTGCACTGTTGCGGACAGGAAGGCACTACAACGGGTGGTGAAAACCGCGCAGCACATCATCGGTGCTCCGCTCCCTGCCATGGATGCCCTCCACCGAAAACGGTGTCTGAGACGGGCTGGGAAGATCATTAAAGACTCCTCCCACCCTAACCATGGACTGTTTGCCCTCCTCCCATCACGGAGGCGGTACAGGAGCCTCAGGTCTCGTACCAGCAGGATGAGGAACAGCTTCTACAATTATACCATCACATTGCTGAACTCGGAGTCCCGCCGATAGATTTCTCCGGTCCCTCCGTCCCCATTGTTTAATTATTCTGTATTTTTGATTATTCTGTATCTTCTTTTTTTTAAATTTCTATATTGCACTACTACGGACTGACGCAAAACTGCATTTCGTTGTACCCATACCCAGTATTTGTGCAATGACATTAAAGTTGAATTGAATTGAATTGAATTGAATTGAACGTGTCCCAGAAAGAACAATGACATTCTTACTTGCTGCAGCACAACAGAATGTGTAAATCCATCTCCCTCCATTCACAGCGCCACAGACCCGGGTTCAATCCTGACCACGGGTGCTGCCTGTACGGAGTTTGTACGTTCTCCCCGTGACCTGTTTTCTCCAGGAGCTCCGGTTTCCTCCCACGCTCCAAAGACATGCAGGTTTGTAGGTTAATTGTCTTGGCATAAATGTTAAAATCAGCCCTAGGGTGTGTAGGATAGTGTTAGTGTGCGGGGGGGGGGGGGGGGTCGCTGGTCAGCGTGGACTTGGTGGGCCGAATGGCCTGTTTCCGCGCTACATCTCTAAACCAAGCTGAACAAAAAAGAGATATAGAAAACTCACAACAACCTCCAGATTTCAGACATGTCTATCTCCATCTTTTTCTCCATCCCTATATTTCTCAATAGGCAATAGGTACAGGAGTAGGCCATTCGGCCCCTCGAGCCAGCATCGCCATTCACTGTGATCATGGCTGATCTCTTTCTTGTCCTAACTATATTGTTCGCTCCCCTGTCCTCTCACTTTCTCTGCATTTTTGCTCGGAGAGAAAATTGGAACGGAAGGAAAAGATAAATGACTAGGGCATAAAAAATTCCACCCGCAGTAATTAATAAGAGGCTGTCTTCGCCCGAGTACAGAATCCTCCTCCCTCCCCCTGCCTGCAGGAGCCACCAATATTTCGTACAATGCGTTTACAAAATAACCTTCTTTGGAAGCTGCTGGCAATGATTCAAACGGCATTAAAAATACCACGGGCACCGCAGGGTGGCAAAGTGGCAAAGATAGAATGCACAGAGCAGGACACCCTGTGATCATATCACTCCACCGGAGAATAACACAGCTAGTTGTTGGACAGTAAATGCCGGAGTAACTCAGCGGGACAGGCAGCATCTCTGGAGAGAAGGAATGGGTCTGAAGAAGGGTCTCGACCCAAAACATCCCCCCAGAGACGCTGCCTGTCCCACTGAGTTACTCCAGCATTTTGTGTCTATAAACCAGCATCTGCAGTTCCTTCCAACACACTTTAGCTAGTTAAACGCTGAATTAAACATTTTTAGAGCCACCATTGTAAATCAACTAGTTTTTGTTATTCTGGTTTTCCTTACTCATTCATTAATTAATTCATTCATTCTAGGGTTGGTAGCGGTAGAGTTGCTACCTCACAGCGCCAGAGACCCGGGTTCCATCCTGACTACGGGTGTTGTCTGTACGGAGTTTGTACGTTCTCCCCGTGACCTGTGTGGGTTTTCTCTGGGTGCTCCGGTTTCCTCCCACGCTCCAAAGACGTGCAGATTTGTAGGTTAATTGGCTTTGGTAAAATTGTAAATTGTCCCTAGTGTTTGTAGGATAGTGCTAGTGTATGGGGTGATCGCTGGTCGGTGCAGACACGATGGGCCGAAGGGCCTGTTTCATAGAAGCATAGGTGCAGGAGTTGGCCATTCAGTCCTTCGAGCCAGCACCGCCATTCGATATGATCATGGCTGATCATCTAAAATCAGTACCCCGTTCCTGCTTTCTCCCCATATCCCTTGATTCCGTTAGCCCTAAGAGCTAAATCTAACTCGCTCTTGAAGACATCCAGTGAATTGGCCTCCACTGCCTTCTGTGGCAGAGAATTCCACAGATTCACAACTCTCTGGGTGAAAACGTTTTTCCTCATCTCAGTCCTAAATGGCCAGCCCCTTATTCTTAAACTGTGTGACCCCTGGTTCTGGACTCCCCCCAACATCGGGAACATTTTTCCTGCATCTAGCCTGTCCAATCCTTTAAGAATATGATGTTTCTATAAGATGCCCTCTCATCCTTCTGAATTCCAGTGAATACAAGCCCAGTCGGCCCATTCATTCATCTCTGTGCTGTATCTCTAAAACTAAAACACAAAACACTAATTCATAGTGTGAACACATCACTGGCAAGGTTCATGTTTATTCCTAATCTCTAATTGCCTTCCAGGCAACTTTAGTGGGAAGTCGACCACAATACATTTAGAATCCCATCTAGGCCAGGCTGAATACTAATGACAGATCTCACTCCTTGAGAGCTTTTATCAAGCAAATTAACTCTTTAGACTTCAGACTTCAGAGATACAGTGCAGAAACAGGCCCTTCGGCCCACTGATTCCACGCCGGCCAGCGATCCCCCCGCACACTAACGCACGAGGGACAATTTACAATTTGTTACCGAAGCAAAATAACCTACAAGCCCGCACGTCTTTGGAGTGTGGGAGGAGACCGGAGCACCCGGAGAAAACCCACGCAGGTCACGGAGAGAAGGTACAAACTCCGTACAGACAGCACCCGTAGTCGGGATGGAACCCGGGTCTCTGGCGCTGTGAGGCAGCAACTCTACCGCTGCGCCACCATGCTATTTGTCGAGTGCCCTGCCACAGTCACTGTCCAAATGCGGAGACAGACACAAAAGTATCTCAGCGGGAGAAACTCAGCGGGGTGAGGCAGCGTCTATGGAGTGAAGGAATAGGTGACGTTTCGGGTCGAGACCCGGAAGGGTCTCGACCTGAAACGTCACCTATTCCTTCGCTCCATAGATGCCGCCTCACCCTTAAGGGTCTCAACCCGAAACGTCACCTATTCCTACTCTCCAGACGTGCTGCCCGACTCGCTGAGTTACTCCAGTATTTTTGTGTCTGTCTTCGGTTTAAACCAGCATCTGCAGTTCCTCCCCGACACATCGTTTTGTAAATGCATCGGGGTTTGAATCTGAAGCCGATTGAGATTATCCCCGACGGACAGCTTCCCAAACCCTTTGTACCGATGCAGTTTACATAGCGTAGATCTGACAGTCTTGGAGGAATCAGTCTAACACCAGCGCTGACACGCTCAGAGCTGCCGGCTGCTTACCTGATGAATTTAACAGGTTCGTTGCCTGTAGGTTGCGGCTCCACGCCATGGATGGAGCTGGCCATGTTGCCGGAGACGGGAGAGGAGAGGAGAGGAGATGAGATGAGAGGAGAGGAGAGGAGAGGAGAGTAGAGGAGAGTAGAGGAGAGGAGAGGAGAGGAGAGGAGAGGAGAGGAGAGGAGAGGAGAGTAGAGGAGAGGAGAGGAGAGGAGAGAGGAGGAGAGTTGAAGAGGAGAGAGGAGATGCTCACTGTAGTGAGGCTGGGAGCTGCCGGGTGCCCAGGGGGAGAGGAGGAGATGAGAGCAGAGGAGAGGAGGAGCGATGCTCACTGTGGTACTGAGGCTGGGAGCGGAGGAGAGGAGAGGAGATGCTCGCTGTGGGCTGAGGCTGGCAGCCTCTGTGTGAGGCTGTGTCGGGAGCATCACATGTTGGCTGGCACGGCAGCCAATCACAGGATGTCTGTTGCAACAGAGAAGTACGGGATTGGTGTGTCTAAATGTGTGTGTGTGTGTGTGTGTGTGTGTGTGTGTGTGTGTGTGTGTGTGTGTGTGTGTGTGTGTGTGTGTCTGTCTGTCTGTGTGTGTGTGTGTGTGTGTCTGTGTATGTGTGTGTGTGTGTGTGTGTGTGTGTGTGTCTGTGTGTGTGTGTGTGTGTGTCTGTCTGTGTGTGTGTGTGTGTGTGTCTGTGTGTGTGTGTGTGTGTATGTGTGTGTGTGTGTGTGTGTATGTGTGTGTGTGTGTGTATCTGTGTGTGTGTGTGTATCTCTGTGTGTGTGTGTGTGTATCTGTGTGTGTGTGTGTGTGTGTGTGCGCGTGTGTGTGTCTGTATGTGTGTGCGCGTGTGTGCGTGTACGTGTGTGCGCGTGTGTGTGTGTGTAGTCTGTTTAAATCACCTATACACATGAAGCTATTATGACTGTGTGTTTCTGAATATCTTTCATGTGTGTTGTATGTGATCTATGTGTAAATCTGCATGTGACTGTACCTGCGTGTGTTCATTTGTCAGTGTATATGTGATTTGTTTGTGTGTGTGTGTGTACACTTGAGTGTGTGTGTACGTGTCTGTGTATATGCAGTACCTGTCTGTACCCTACGTCCGACTTGAATTTTGAAATCCTGCCGATTGTCCATAAGTATAAGTAAGTATAAGTATATCTTTATTGTCATTTTCCTGAGTACTCACATACCCAGAGGAAACAAATAAACGTTGCCCAACCAGTGTCCATTCAGTGTGCAGTAAAAAATAAATTGAAATAAAAATACATATATCATGAACAAATTAAACACTCTACTCTCTACTGAACATCAACAGGCGTTCCGATCGGCAGCGGCACGACAGTGGCTCTGTCCAGGTTGGTGGTTGGTGCGCGATACTTTGGCAGGGGGCAAAGTCCGTTTATCAGTCTTATAGCCTGCGGGAAGAAGCTGAGGAGCATCCTGCTTGTTTTGCAGCTAATGCTCCTGTACCTCTTCCCAGATGGCAGGATGGAGAATATGTGATGAGATGGGTGGTAGGGGCCTTTGATGATGGAGATGGCTCTGCTGATACATCTGTTCCTGTATATGTCCGGCAGGAAAGGGAGTGGAGCACCAATAATCCTGCTGGCGGTCTTCACAATCCTGTCTAGTTGGTGCCGTTGGTACGCCTTGCAGCTCCTGAACCAGGAAGTGATGCCGTAGGTTAATGTGCTCTCGATTGTCCCCCTATAAAAAGTTGGTAGGTGTGTAGTGGGGAGACCTGCTTTCCGTAGTCTTCGGAGAGGGTGTAGTCGCTGCTGGGCTCTCTTGGCCAGTGCTGTGGTGTTGGTCGTGGACGTCAGGACATCTGACAGGTGGAGTCCTAGGAACTTCACGCTGCTGACCCTTTCCACATCAGCTCCAACGATGTGCAGAGGTGTATGGTATTGTTTTCCCGCCCTCCTGTAGTCAACAACCATCTCCTTAGTTTTTCCCACGTTCGTGATGGAAAAAATTAAAGTCGCAGAGTGATACAACATGGAAACAGGCCCTTCAGCCTAACTTGCCCACACCGACCAATATGCCCCAGCTACACTAATCCCACCTGCCTGCGTTTGGTCCATATCCCTCCAAACCTGTCCTATCCATGTACCTGTCTAACTGTTTCTTAAACGTTGGGATAGTCCCAGCCTCAACTACCTCCTCCAGCAGCTTGTTCCATACACCCACCACACTCTGTGTGTAAACGTAACCCCTCAAGGTTCCTCCCTTTATCTAATGACTGCCAACCTTCTGGAGTGTGATACAGGTAAAGGTAAGGCCGCTGGTGCTTGAAAGAAACCCCAGCGGTCAGAATCAGGGCAGGGACAGAAAGATGCCGGGGCTGGTCACACACGTTTGTCTATCAGTCAGAACAATTTGTCCCCTCATCCTGTTTATGATGAGACCCTTCTTCGGACTGAGAGTCGGGGGGGGGGGGGGGGGGGGGGGGGGGGGAGAGGGAGACAGAGACACGGAGATATGGAAGGGTAAGGTGTGAACACGAGACATCAAAGGGGAAGAAGTTCAAGGAAGATGTAGAACAGATCATTGTTAACTGGGGGACGAACGATCAATTAGATTCAGAGGGATTGCTGAGTGGAAAACCAGCAGCTTAGATGAACGAGAACCCTCTCAATGTGGACTATGGAACAGCAAGCAGCAAACCAGAGGGAGGGCAGACACTGCCCTCTGGTGTTGAAGACAGGTATGATTTAATTACATTCATGTTCATGAGTTCTATGAGCAGAATTCGGCCCATTCAATCATGGCTGATCTATCTCTCCCTCTCAATCCCACTCTCCTGCCTTCTGTGTGGTTTATTTTTTAAATTGCTGTTTTTTTTCCCTTTTTCTTCCCTCTCACAAATATGTTATATGTGAATATGTGATTCTGTTCCATTCTTTGTAGTTTGTTTGTTTGTATTTTTGCACAATTCGCGAGCATTTGCACATCTCGTATGTGTATGTGACGAATAAACTTGGCTTGACTTCTCCACACAACCCCGTGACCCGCTGGGACACAGAACACTGGAAGGACTCAAGGGGCCAGGTTGCATCTGAGGGGTGAAAAGATGCAGGTGAACATTGTGGTTCCAGACTCTGCGTCAGGGCTGGGAGGTAAGAGGAAAGATAGCTGGTCTGAAGAAGGGTCGTCGACCCGAAACGTCACCCATTCCTTCTCTCCAGAGATGCTGCCTGTCCCGCTGAGTTACTCCAGCATTTTGTGTCTATCTTCAATGTAAACCAGCATCTGTAGTTCTTTCTTACACAAAGATTGCTAATATTTTGGCTGCGCAAGAGAGGTAAGTAAGTAAGTAAGTAAGTTTTATTTATATAGCACGTTTTAAGTCAACTCGCATTGACACCAAAGTGCTTTACATAAATTAAATAATAAGTTTCCATACAAACCACAGAAAAAGGTTAAAAAAATGAATAAAATGGACACAAACATTAGAGTTCAACACAAACGTCCCCCCCACAACAGAATCAAACATTTCCACTGTGGGGAAAGGCACCAGAAAGTTAAGTCCTCTTCCTCTAATAATAATAATAATAATAAATTTTATTTAATGGGCGCCTTTCAGACATCTCAAGGACACCTTACATAGTAATCGAAATAAAAACATATAATCGGAATAGAACAGGTAAAAAAGACATCATAGAGACACAAATTAAAAACAGAATTCAATCCAAAACCAGAAAATCATAAACACAGTGTGAAGAGGGAGCAGCGGCAGCCAAAGCGCGCCAGCGTCCACTCTCTCTTCACGGCAGCCATCTTGGACACAGACCTACAGGACTACAATTAGACAAAAAAAATCTCTGTGAAACACCCGAGGTCGGGGCCCATTTGTGGCCGTGCAGCCAGTCCGATAATTTTCAGGGCCCTCTTGCCGTGAAGATGGAACCGTCCGGCGTCGGGTGAAACATTCCTCAGCGGCTTGGAAAGTCTGGAGCGGCTGCCTCCTCCCCGGAGACCGGGGCACTCGTAGCCCTCAGGCCGCGCCGGTTGGAGCTCCGACCCCGGCGAACTCGATCCCAGGCTCCGCGGCGCTCCAAATCCAGTGCCGCCTGCGGCCGGACGCCTGCAGCCCCAGCTCCGCGATGTTGGGAGTCGGCGGCCACAGCGCTCCGGAGCTTACCGCACGGCGACCCGGTAAGGCATCGCCCGCTCCGTGTTGGTGTCCCAGCGCTGCGCCACCACCGCCGAAGCTGTAGTCCCGGCCGGTCCCGACAGGAAACGCCGCTCCATTCTCGATGGTAGGCCGTGAGGACGGGCGAAGGAGCAGCTTGGAGGGATGCTGCCTCTCCGACCAGGTAGGGGACTAAGAAATAAAGTTTCCCCCTTCCCCACCCCCCACATAAAAGACCTCCACTAACATTTTTTAACAGGACAAAATAAAAAGGTGTAGAGACGGACTGCGGGCAGGCTGCCATACACAGACGGTGCCCACTCCTGCACATCCGCCATTTTAAATGGCGGGAAGGGAGGCGGGTGATAGACTGGGTGGGGAGGAGGTTGGTGGAGTCTTACAACTGAATCCACCCATCACATGCCTGTTCTTGTTCCACCTCTTCCCCTAGACCAGATGTCGGCAACCTACGGCCCCCGGGCCGAATGCGGCCCATAAACCGAAAGCATCCGGCCCACCGAGCGCCGGGCTCTGGCCGTACCACATCCTGCGCAAAGCCGCCGGCACGGCCACGCACCTTCTGTGAACACGTTTAAGAAAGAACTGAAGATGCTGGAAAAATCGAAGGGAGACAAAAATGCTGGAGAAACTCAGCGGGTGAGACACGCAAGGATGAGGCTGCCTCACCCGCTGAGTTTCTCCAGCATTTTTGTCCACCTTCTGTGAACATGTGATGTGATCCATGTGTACACATGATAGATGTGGCCCGCCATCGGCTCACAGACATGGGTCTCTCCCCAATGCAGAACAAGGTTGCCCACCCCTTCTCCAGATCCTCACCACCTAGCCCAGCGATAGAGATACTGACTTTTATGCTGAGAGAACGGAGCAGCTGGGCTTGTATACTCTGGAATTTGGAAGGATGAGAGGGTATCTTATTGAAACATATAAGATTATTAAGGGCTTGGACACGCTCGAGGCAGGAAACATGTTCCCAATGTTGGGGGAGTCCAGAACCAGGGGCCACAGCTTAAGAATAAGGAGTAAGCCATTTAGAACAGAGACGAGGAAACACTTTTTCTCACAGAGAGTGGTGAGTCTGTGGAATTCTCTGCCTCAGAGGCTGGTGGAGGCCAGTTCTCTGAATGCTTTCAACCAGAGCTAGATGGGGCTCTTAAAGAGAGGGGATATGGGGAGAAGGTAGGAACAGGGTACTAATTGTGGATGATCAGCCATGATCACATTGAATGGTGGTGCTGGCTCGAAGGGCCGAATGGCCTACTCCTGGACATATTTTCTATGCTTTTAATTGGCTTGGTAAATGTAAATTGTCCCTAGTGTGTGTGTAGGATAGTGATAGTGTGTGGGGGTCGCTGGTCGGTGTGGGCTTGATGGGCCGAAGGGCCTGTTTCTGCGCTGTATCTCTAAACTAAACTGAGGGGGGGTGGGGGGGGGGTTGGAGTGGAAAGAAGGGACGAGTACTTTTCATAACTATTGTGCCAACTATTTTGTGTACTTTACAAAGACTTTCACGGCAGCTCGGTGCAAAGTGACAATGAAGTACCAGCATCACCCACCTACTCTTGGACAGGCTAGATGCAGGAAGATTGTTCCCAATGTTGGGGAAGTCCAGAACAAGGGGTCACAGTTTAAGGATAAGGGGGAAATCTTTTAGGACCGAGATGAGGAAAACATTTTTCACACAGAGAGTGGTGAATCTCTGGAATTCTCTGCCACAGAAGGTAGTTGAGGCCAGTTCATTGGCTATATTTAAGAGGGAGTTTGATGTGGCCCTTGTGGATAAAGGGATCGGGGGGTATGGAGAGAAGGCAGGTACAGGATACTGAGTTGGATGATCAACCATGATCATATTGAATGGCGGTGCAGGCTCGAAGGGCTGAATGGCCTACTCCTGCACCTATTTTCTATGTTTCTATGTTTACTACTGGTCGTAAGTTCATCAGACTGACATCATTCCACAAGATCAAGAATACCACTATTAATTTAAAGATAGAGGGCTGCATCCAGTGAACCCAAGCACCCATCGGCACGTCAACCAGAAGCTACCAACCCGGACATTATTTCATTCTGTACGGTACTTCATTAGCACTTATCACTGGTTTTTCTTCACGACAGCAAGGGATTGGAACATCCTACCAGCTGGCATCAGAGATCTCCAAAACACCAACACATACACAGATGCATCTCCATCTGGACTAACACATTCACCACCAACACAGTGCTGAGTGATGCCCTACCTGGAGCTGTGCAGCCACTACATCCACATCCAGGTGTGTTGGATGTGGAGGCTGGTGGGGTGAACTAATTTCAAGAGTTCAAGAGAGTTTTATTGTCATGTGCCCCTGATAGGACCATGAAATTCTTGTTTTGCTTTAGCACACCAGAACATAGTGGGCACCAATACTCGTAAGGACTAAGTAAGGACTAAGGGGACTCTATAACCTTTCTGTGCAGGAAGGAACTGCAGATGATGGTTTAAACCGACGATAGGCACAAAATGCTGGAGCGCCGGAGACCCGGGTCCGATCCTGACTACGGGTGCTGTCTGTATGGAGTTTGCACGTTCTCCACGTGACCGCGTGGGCTTTCTCCGGGTGCTCCGGTTTCCTCCCACACTCCAAAGCCGCGCAAGTTTGCAGGTTAATTGGCTTCTGTAAATCGTCCCTAGGGTGTAGGATAGAACTAGTGTACTGATCGCGGGCCGAATGGCCTGGTTTCCGCGCTGTATCTCTGAGGTAAAGTAAAGGTAAATAAGTAAAATGTGTAGGGACTGCAGATGCTGCGGTTTATATCAAAGATAGACACACAGAATGCTGGAGTAACTCAGCGGGACAGGCAGCATCTCTGGAGAGAAGGAATGTGTAATTTCTATCCAGAGACGCTGCCTGTCCCGCTGAGTTATACTCCAGCATTTTGGTTTAACCAGAACCAAAGCAGCATCTGCAGCCCACAAGTTATAGGAGTAGAATTAGGTCATAAAACTTGCAGTTCCTTCCGACACATCTGCAGTTCCTTGTTTCTGTGCCTGTATGCTTCATCGTGCAGAGGTGTTCAGGGTTGTGTATTTCGTGTGTGTTACTGCGCGCAGGCAGCTTGTGTGATGAGCCTCTGATCGGCAGCAGCAGCTTCTTACTTCATACAGCGACCGCCCCGCCACACAGCATCGCGATACAGGCACTGCTGCTGCTCAGAAACATGGCTACAGTGTAGCCAGGGCCCAGTGTAGCCAGCGACACATTGCTACAGTGTAGCTAGGATCCAGTGTAGCCAGGGCCCAGTGTAGCCAGCGACACATTGCTACAGTGTAGCCAGCGACACATTGCTACAGTGTAGCCAGCGACACATTGCTACAGTGTAGCCAGCGATTCACTGCTACAGTGTAGCCAGGGCCCAGTGGAGCCAGCGACCAGTGAAGCCAGCGACACATTGCTACAGGAAGCAGCAGTGACCGGGGACTTCGTGAGGGCAGGCGGTGAGTGCATTCAGGGGGAGCTCCTAACTGTGTTTCCTCCGTCTCTCTCTCTCCTTCCATCTCCACCACCCCCCTCTCTCCCCCTAACTCTCTCTCCCCCTCTCCTTCCCTCCCCCCACACCCATCCTCTCTCCTCCTCTCTCACCCACCCTCCCTCGCTCTCCCCCACCCACTCTCTCTCCCTCTCCCCCCCCCCCTCCCGCGCGCTTCTGTTTTGTTTACGTTTCTGGTGAAACTGATTCCCGGCCACTTGGGGAATTTCACATTTCCTGAGTGACTTTTCAAATACATTTTAAACATTTAAACTGCACGAAAATTGAGTCTGACGAAGGGTGCGATTGCTGCCTGTCCCGTCCCGTCCTGTCCTGTCCCGCTGAGTTACTCCAGCATTTTTGTGTATTTAATCTTTGGTATAAAACCCAGCGTCTGCAGCTGCTTTTTGTTGTTGGTTTAGAGATACGACGCGGAAACAGGCCTTTGGGCCCAGCAAGTTCATGCCGACCTTTACATTAACTCCACCCTACACACACACAATTTACAACTAAGACGCCGATTAACCTACAAACCCACACGTCTTTGGAGTGTGGGGGGAACCGGAGCACCCGGAGAGAGCCCACACGGTCAAGGGGGGCGGCGAGCGTACAAACTCCGTACAGACAGCACCCGCAGTCAGGATCGAACCTGGGTCTCTGGCGCTGTGAGGCAGCAACTAGGCAGCAACTCTACCGCTGCGCCACCGTGCTGGGTCTGCAGAAGGGTCTCGACCCGTAACGTCACCCATTCCTTCTCTCCAGAGATGCTGCCTGTCCCGCGGAGTTACTCCAGCATTTTGTGTCTTATCTTCTGGGTAAATTCTAACATTAATTTTCAGCCCCTTAACCCGACTTTCGTGTCGCTAATCATGAACATTTCCGCATGGCTGTGGAGGCCAAGTCAGTGGATATTTTTAAGGCAGAGATAGATAGATTCTTGATTAGTACGGGTGTCAGGGGTTATGGGGTGAAGGCAGGAGAATGGGGTTAGGAGGGAGAGATCAAGAGTGTTTTATTGTTATGTCCAGGACAGGACAATGAAATTCTTACTCACTGCAGCACAACACAATATGTGAATGTGTAAATGTTGTACATAAAACAAAATTGTATGGGAAAAAAGAGAAAATGTTCAATAAATAACAAATATAGTACAAATAATAATATAGTCTTTTGCAGTTCAGAGCTCAGAGCTTATTCATTGTGTTTGATGGCTGTGGGGAAGAGGCTGTTCCTGAACCTGTTTCAGGCTCCTGTACCTTCTTCCCGATGCAAGTGGCGTGATGAGTGTGCGGCCACGATGGTGTGGGTCCTTGATGATTTTGGCTGCCTTTTTGAGGCAATAACTGCGATAGATCCCTTCGATGGTGGGGAGGTCAAAGCCGGTGATGAACTGGGCAGTGGTCACTACTTTTTGTAGTCTTTTTCGCTCCTGGACGTTCAAGATCAGCCACGATTGAAAGGCGGAGTAGACTTGATGGGCCGAATGGCCTAATTCTACTCCTATCACATGATCTTATGATCTCAATGTAATTTCTGTGAAATAGGATGCCTTGCTCCCAATTTGCATTGATTTGACCAGAAGTAGTTCTGTGATCTTTTGACCTCGCCTGTAGGTGAGGTTCTGGGGGGGATTTCACATTTCCGGACTGACCTTTCAAATTAAGGGTTTGGACACGCTAGAGGCAGGAAACATGTTCCCGATGTTGGGGGAGTCCAGAACCAGGGGCCACAGTTTAAGAATTCCACAGGCTCACACCTCTGTGTGTGAAAAAGTTGTTCCTCATCTCCATTCTAAATGGCTTACCACTTAAAGCCATTTAGAATGGAGATAACCATATAACCATATAACAATTACAGCACGGAAACAGGCCATCTCGGCACTTCTAGTCCGTGCCGAACACTTATTCTCCCCTAGTCCCATCTACCTGCACTCAGACCATAACCCTCCATTCCTTTCCCGTCCATATACCTATCCAATTTATTTTTAAATGATAAAATCGAACCTGCCTCCACCACTTCCACTGGAAGCTCATTCCACACAGCTACCACTCTCCGAGTAAAGAAGTTCCCCCTCATGTTGCCCCTAAACATCTTTTTCACACAGAGTTGTGAGTCCGTGGAATTCTCTGCCTCAGAGGGTGGTGGAGGATCACACTCACCACAGACACGCATACAAACAAACAAGATGAGAGTTTTAGTAATAAATATACTAGACCAAGTGGTCACACAGGAGGCCTGTTCCCCCAATGCCATTACCTCGCCATCCCTCCTCCTTCCCCTATCCTCCTCCATTCCCCCTCATCGCACAGAACTCCCCCAACACAATGAAAATCACAATGTTTCTTTTTAGAGGGGAGTTTTCTTTCCGTGATTTTTTTTTTTTTACTGTAAAGGTTTTTAAGCAAATGAGATTCGCGATCCAATTGTGAATGAAATCGGAAGAATTTGAATAAAACGGAAATGTTTTGAAAAGAGCAAATTTTTATGTAAATGAGATTTAAAGATTCCATTGTTGCTAACGGGCTGTGCAGATGGAAGTGATTTTTGTCAAAGTGGATTTTGTGAAGTTTAAAATGTGAATAACTTGTAAAATATACCATCAACCTGAATGAAACTTGCCACAGGACAATGGTGAGTAAGGTGGGCCCAAAATTGTAGCACTATCGTGTGCCGTTTTGGCATCGTTTTAGGATCACACATACTTGCACGCATACAAATAAACAAGATGAGTTTTCGTAATGTAATCTGTGGAATTGATTGCCACAAACAGTGGAGGCTGTCATTAAGTATTATTAAAGCAGAGATGGACAGGTCCTTGTGTAGGAAGGAACTAAATGCTAGTTTAAACCAAAGATAGACACAAAATGTTAGAGCAATTCTTCTTCAGAAGGGATCTAGACCCGAAACGTCACCCATTCCTTTTCTCCAGAGATGCTGCCGGTCCAGCTTTTTGTGTCTATCTTCAGTGTAAACCAGCACTCTGCAGTTCCTTCCTACACATGACTCTGTCTCTTGTGCATGAGCTCCTGAAACCCATCGCGCTTGGAGTTTGGAGAGTATCTGTCATGGGGTTAACGCTGCCTGACCCGCTGAGATACTCCAGCACTTTGTGTTTATCTTCATCTTGCAGCCATTTGGGGCATTTCTTTCTTTTTTGGAGAGTAATTTCAACTTTTGTTTGCTCTGCAGACAGAACGAAGCTGCTTTGCTTGGAGCCTGGTGTTGGATCCTTCTCATTGGAGTCTTCACCCTACGATGAGCACAGCCCCAGCCCTGGCCAAAGCCATGTCTTACAAGATGGAGTCAGAAAAGAGGGTGGTGGCCACCACATTGTCGATGGCGGGTATGAGCAAGATTGCAAGCGGTTAACACGCGATTGTTTAAAGTGTAGCCTCGTACAGGTTCACCACCGATTTTCCTGCACCCTCGGTCCCAGAGTGTTGCCAGATTAACCGTCCCTCTGGTTGGACCAACAACAGTCATTGTGGGTGCGGGGGGGGGGGGGGGGGGGGTGGGGGGGGGGGGGGGGGGGGGGAGAGATAGACACAGAGAATGACTGAGATGAGGGAAAACTTTTTCACCCCGAGAGTTGCGAATCTGTCGATTTCTTTGCAACGGAAGGCAGTGGAGGCCAATTCATTGGATGTTTTCAAGAGAGAGTTTGATATAGCTCTTAGGGCTAACGGAATCAATAGACAATAGGTGCAGGAGTAGGCCATTCGTCCCTTTGAGCCAGCACCGCCATTCAATGTGATCATGGCTGATCATCCCCAATCAGTACCCTGTTCCTACCTTCTCCACATATCCCCTGCGCTATCTTTATGAGCCCTTTCTACCTCTCTCTTGAAAGCATCCAGAGAACCTGCATCCACCGCCCTCTGAGGCAGTGAATTCCACAGACTCACTACTCTCTGTGTGAAAAAGTGTTTCCTCATCTCCGTTCTAAATGGCTTACCCCTTATTCTTAAACTGCGGCCCCTGGTTCTGGACTCCCCCAACATCGGGAACATGTTTCTTGCCACACTCCAAAGACTTGCAGGTTTGTAGGTTAATTGGCTTCTGTAAATTGTCCCCAGTGTGCATAGGATAGTGCTGGTGTACGGGGAGATCGATGGCCAGCACGGTATCAGAGGGGCCGAAGGGCAATGTAAGAAAGCAACAGCACCGTGCAGCCCTGGATTATAATGCGTTACGCCTGTCAGAATCATGGACTTTACAGGCAAAGTTTCATAGCAACACAGAAAATAGGTGCAGGAGTAGGCCATTCGGCCCTTCGAGCCTGCACCGCCATTCAATACGATCATGGCTGATCATCCACAATCAGTACCCCGTTCCAGCATTTTCCCCATATCCCTTGATTCCGTTAGCCCTAAGAGCTAAATCTAACTCTCTCTTGAAAACATCCAGTGAATTGGCCTCCACTGCCTTCTGTGGCAGAGAATTCCACAGATTCACAACTCTCTGGGTGAAAAAGTTTTTTCTCATCTCAGTCCTAAATGGCCTACCCCTTATTCTTAAACTGTGTGACCCCTGGTTCTGGACTCCCCCCCCCCCCCAACATCGGGAACATTTTTTTCCTGTGTCTAGCCTGTCCAATCCTTTAAGAATTGTATTTAAGAAGGATCTGCAGATGCTGGAAAATCGAAGGTAGACAAAAGTGCTGGAGAAACTCAGCGGGTGCAGCAGCATCTATGGAGCGAAGGAAATAGGCAACGTTTCGTCCCGAAACGTTGCCTATTTCCTTCGCTCCATAGATGCTGCTGCACCCGCTGAGTTTCTCCAGCACATTTGTCTACCTTTAAGAATTGTATATGTTTCTGTAAGATACCCTCTCATCCTTCTAAATTCAAGTGAATACAAGCCCAGTCGACCCATTCTTTCATCATATGTCAGTCCCGCCATCCCGGGAATTAACCTGGCGAACCTAACTAAACTTATCCAAGACCTGAATATAACTCTCAAACCAGTTTGACACCAGAATGAATTTAAGTTAGTTTCATTAATGAGCCACCTTGTGATCGGCTATTGAACAAGATCGCCCTCTGCTGCTGGGGACTGGTATAAGTTGTAATTGTTGGCTAAGAGTGAAGATAGACACAAAATGCTGGAGTAACTCAGTGGGACAGGCAGCATCTCCGGAGAGAAGGAATGGGTGACGTTTCGGGTCGAGACCCTTCTTCAGACTGAGAGTCGGGGGAGAGGGAGACACACGGATATGGAAGGGCAAGGCGTGAAAACGACAGATCGAAGGGGACGAAGCTCAAGGACAATACTGAGGAAGGGTCTCGACCCGAAACGTCACCCATTCCTTCTCTCCAGAGATGCTGCCTGTCCCGCTGAGTTACCCCAGCATTCTGTGTTCATCTTCGGTGTAAACCAGCATCTGCACTTCCTTCCGAAACCTTAAAAGTGAGGTTTAAACCCTTTTGCCAAGTAGAGTCATAGAGTGATACAGCGTGGAAACAGGCCCTTCGGCCCAACTTGCCCATACCGGCCAACATGTCCCAGCTACACTAGTCCCACCTGCCCGCGTTTGGTCCATATCCCTCCAAACCTGTCCTATCCATGTACCTGTCCAACTGTTTCTTAAGCGTTGTGATTGTCCCAGCCTCAACTACCTCCTCCAGCAGCTTGTTCCATACACCCACTGCCCTCTGTGTGGAAAAATTAACCCTCAGATTCCTATTAAATCCTTTCCCCTTCACCTTAAACCCTACGTCCTCTGGTCCACGATTCCCCTACTCCGGGCAAGAGGCTCTGTGCATCTACAGATGGATGCAAACTAAGTTGAATAATAGTGTTCATTTTCTATTTTGTATTCTATTCTAGTTTGTAGGAGACATGTTTAATGCTTTGCCGTAGTGTATCCATGTTTACAGCAGGGGGCGAACAAGAGCAAGGAGTACTAAGCCAGCCACACTCAGCCCTTGCCTTTATCAGTCGCGTCCAATCTCGACGTGAATTCTCTTTGCTTCTTCCATTACCGACGAATGTTAAATCAGCCCCTCGTGTTGCCGTACTTTAATTTATTCATTTTCAATCCTGTATTATGATCTGTTAAAATCCTGAGAGTCCTAGCGTCACACAGTGTGTAAACAGGCCCTTCGGCCCAACTTGCCCACACTGGCCAACATGCCCCATCGACACTATCTCTACCTGCCTGCGTTTGGCCCATATCCATCCAAACCTGTCCTATCCATGTACCTGCCCAACTGTAGTGATAGTCCCAGCCACAACTGCCTCCTCCGACAGCTCGTTCCGTAAACCCACCGCCATTGGTGTTTAAAAAAAAAAAAGAAGAAAAGTGACACCTCAGATTCATATTAAATCTTTTTCCCCCATTTTAATTTTTTTTAAACAAGAGTTATTTTTGTTTAACTATTCAATACAAACGAGCCCCAATGGCCAAAACATGTACATGGAGAATTTCATTGTCCTATACAGGGACACATGACAATAAACTCACTTGAACTTGAACATGTACAACTTCCCTCGTGGGATATATAAAGTTCTATTGTATCATCTCATATCATACGACAATAGCACGTTCATTTGGATAACTTTAGGCATAATCCAAATCAAAACTGATGCACTCCTCTCCATAGGAGAGAAATATTCACATGTTCACAAACTCACTGGATCCCTGGTGTATTATTGGACGCACGTACAGCTGCCCGACAGTGAAACTCTTTTTGCAGAAATTCCACTTGCGTGACTCCGCCATGTTTTGGCGCCATTTTCCAGTCCGGTCGGCCCGCACGCTCGGTCCACTGGAGCGGCTCCCGAAGACCCAGCTTCATCCCTCGTTATAAAGACGTGCAGCTTTGTAGGTTTCGCTTGGGCAGCTTTCAACCCAGTGGTGTGAGATTGGTTTCTCTAACTTCAAGTAACCCTTACATCCCCTCTCTGTCTCTCTCTCTCTCCGTCCCTCCCCCACCCAAGTCGTACCAGCTTCAAAGTCGTCTTGTTGAGTCTCATTGTCTGCGACTCGTTTTCACCTCGGCCACAACTAACAAGGGTCTAGACCTGAAACGTCACCTATTTCCTTCGCTCCAAAGATACTGCCACACCCGCTGAGT
Source organism: Amblyraja radiata (assembly GCF_010909765.2). Classification (NCBI taxonomy): domain Eukaryota; kingdom Metazoa; phylum Chordata; class Chondrichthyes; order Rajiformes; family Rajidae; genus Amblyraja; species Amblyraja radiata. Next base: position 31,695,066 of record NC_045984.1, on the reverse strand, counting down.
TTCTCCAGCATTTTTATCTACCCACAACTAATAATGGCCAGTTTCTTTTATCATCATTACTTGTTTTGCATATATTTCATTCATTTGTTCTATATATCTCTACTTCACCATCTATATCTCTCGTTTCCCTTTCCCCTGAGTCTCAGTCTGAAGCAGGGTCTTGACCCGAAACATCACCTATTCCTTCTCCCCAGAGATGCTGCCCATCCTGCTGAGTTACTCCAGCTTTATGTGCCTATCTCAGGCTTGTAGGTTAATTGCCTTCTGTAAATCGCCCCTAGTGTGTGTTTGTAGGGTAGGGCTAGATACACCAGGGGTGATCGCTGGTCTGCGTGGGTTCGGTGGGCCAAAGGGCCTGTTTACACACTGTATCTCTAAACTAAACATCGTACCAGGGACATGGGTGAAAGAGGAATCATCGGTAATTTTTAAGCGATCATTAATCTCTTTTAAAATCCTATTAATAAGCTCCAGAGCTCCGTCACTCCGACCCCACGCAGGTAAGTGACCAAACTCCATGTCTGCTGAAGATTAGCTGAGAACCTAATGTTCTGGTCAATCGCTGGTGAACTCTTTATGTAAAGTTTGTCTTTTGCAATCCACTGACAAACTGCAAGTTGACTTTTCTTTGTGTGGCGACAGAAGCTCTCTAGGATCAATAAGGTCGTAAGGTCATGTGATAGGAACAGAATTGGGCCATTCGGCCCATCAAGTCTGCTCCGCCATTCAATCATGACTGATCTATCTCTCCCTCCTAACCACATTCTCCTGCCTTCTCCCCATAACCTCTGACACCCGTACTGATCAAGAATCTGTCTACCTCTGCCTTAAAAATATCCACTGACTTGGCCTCCACAGCCGTCTGCGGCAAAGAATTCCACAGATTCACCACCCTCTGACTAAAGAAATTCCTCCTCATCTCCTTCCTAAAAGAACGTCCTTTAATTCTGAGGCTGTGACATCTAGTCCTAGACTCTCCCACTAGTGGAAACATCCTCTCCACGTCCACTCTATCCAAGCCTTTCACTATTCTGTACGTTTCAGTGAGGTCCCCCCCTCGTGCTTCTAAACTCCAGCGAGTATAGGCCCAGTGCCGTCAAATGCTCATCATAGCCTACTCATTCCTGGGATCATTCCTGTGGACCCTCTCCAGAGCCAGCACATCCTTCCTCAGATATGTTGCCCAAAACTACTCACAATATTCCAAATGCGGCCTGACCAGCGCCTTGTAGAGCCTCAGCATTCCATCCCATAAGGTTGACTATCCACATCTGCTGGGAAGACTCAGCAGGTCGGGCAGCATCTGTGTGGCCGGCTCTCTTCTCGCAGATGCTGCCTGACCCGCTGGGCGGCACGGTGGCACAGCGGGTAGAGCTGCTGCCTCACAGCGCCGGAGACCCGGGTTCGATCCTGACTACGGGTGCTGTCTGTGCAGAGTTTGTACGTTCTCCCCGTGACCTGGGTGGGTTTTCTCCAGGTTTCCTAAACCCGTCTCGTGTGTGTAACTCAGCGGGACCGGCAGCATCTCTGGAGAGAAGGAATGGGTGACGTTTCAGATCGAGACCCTTCTTTAGACTGAGAGTCGGGGGAGAGGGAAACGAGAGATATACTCGGTGATGTAGAGAGATGTAGAACAAATGAATGAAAGATGTGTGAAAACAGTAACAATGATGAATGAAATCGGCCATTGTTAGCAGACAATGAGATTCAACAAGACGACTTTGAAGCTGGTACAACTTGGGTTGGGGAGGGATAGAGAGGGGGGGATGCCGGGGTTACTTGAAGTTAAGGGTTTGGACACACTAGAGGCAGGAAACATGTTCCCGATGTTGGGGGAGTCCAGAACCAGGGGCCACAGTTTAAGAATAAGGGGTAAGCCATTTAGAAAGGAGACGAGGAAACACCTATTCTCACAGGCGTGGTGAGTCTGTGGAATTCTCTGCCTCAGAGGGCGGTGGAGGCCGGTTCTCTGGATGCTTTCAAGAGAGAGCTGGATAGGGCTCTTAAAAATAGCGGAGTCGGGGGATATGGGGAGAAGGCAGGAACGGGGTACTGATTGGGGATGATCAGCCATGATCACATTCAATGGTGGTGCTGGTTCGAAGGGCCGAATGGCCTACTCCTGCACCTATTGTCTATTAGAGAAATCAATGTTCACACTGCTGGGGTGTAAGGTGCCCAAGCGAAATATGAGGAGCTGTCCCTCCAATTTGCATTGTATCTCTCTCTGACAATGGAGGAGGCCCTGGACATCGATTTACCAAAGCTCTGTTAGAGATTAAAGTAGACGGAGACAGATATCCTGTTTCCATGAAAAACAGCAATGAATTAGCGAGGATGTATCGTGAGAAGTGCATTCTCAGCCAAATGTTCAGTGGTTTCACTTGACACTAGCTGCCAGTGTCAAGGAGCAGGAAGGAACATTAATGCGTTCCTATTGTTTATGAAGGAACTGCGGATGCTGGTTCAAAGCGAAGATAGACACAGTGTTTCAGTGCTGGAGTAAGCCTGAAATAGGGGCTCGACCCAAAACGTCACCCATTCCTTCACTCCAGAGATGCTGCCTGTCCCGCTGAGTTACTCCAGCTTTTTGTGTCTGTTAATGTGTTCCTCCTACAGGATGTGACAAGTTGCCAAGGCTGATGTTAGCTCCAATAATTGTGTCTTCAGGAAGTGCTTCCTATTAAGATTATCTTAGCTGTAGTTTACAGAGATGGGGGCGGGGGTAGGAATTGGCCACTTTGAGAAGCAAGGATTTAAAGTTTTGGTTTAGATTTGAGGTGGAGCACTAACTACGGATAGACACAAAATGCTGGAGTAACCCAGCGGGTCAGGCAGCATCTCTGGAGAGGAATAGGCGACGTTTTGGGTCGAGACCCTTCTTCAGACCCGAAACGTCACCTATTCCTTTTTTCCAGAGATGCTGCCTGACCCGCTGAGTTACTCCAGCAGTTTGTGTCTTATCTTCAGTGTAAACCAGCATCTGCAGTTCCTTCCAACGCTAACCATGTTCCGTGTGTAGTGCTAATATATGTTGCGACACTCAAAACTGAAGTGAATTTGGGGCAATGATAGATACAAGGCTATGGGAACCTTGCAGGAAGGTGGTTTCAGATGGGCCCAGTCTTGGTTGGTAGCTGCGTCCGATAGATCGCTACATACCTATCTGAGAAGGACTGCGGTCCTTAAACGGTACCCAACCTCCCCAATAACTGGTAGCCGACGCAGAACATGTTATAGTTGTGGTGAAGCACACAGCTGTGGGCTCTGGCCATCACACCAGTGAGCGGAGTCAAGGGATATGGGGAGAAGGCAGGAACTGGGTACTGATTGGGGATGATCAGCCATGATCACATTGAATGGCGGTGCTGGCTCGAAGGGCCGAATGGCCTACTCCTGCACCTATTTTCTATTGTCAGTGACCAAAAAGGCAGACAAGAGGTCCTGTTTGTAAGGACTGGGCCAGAAGGTCTTAGATTATCAATAAATAGTGTAAAGGCACAAAGCTAGGACTTTATTCCTTGGAGTGCAGGAGGATGAGGGGGTAATCTTATAACGTATAAGATCACCAGGGGAAAAGATAGATGAATGGCATGGAGTCTTTTGCCCAGAGTAGGGGAATCGAGAAGCAGAGGACATAGGTTTATTGTGAGGGGGAGAGGGGGGGGGGGGGGGGGGGGTTTAATAGGAATCTGAGGAGTTACCTTTTTTACACAAAGGGTGGTAGGTGTGTGGAACAAGCTGCCGGAGGAGGGAGTTGAGGCTGAGACTATCGCAAATGTTAAGAAGCATTTAGACGAGTACATGGATAAAACAGGTTTAGAGCGATATATGGGCCAAACGCGAGCAGATGGGACAGGAAATTGGAGAAGTCAATGTTTATGCCGTTAGGGTGCAGACTGCCCAAGCGGAATATGAGGTGCTGCTCCTCACAGCAGCCTGTGTTCATATAGAGATGGTAGTGTCTGATTCATTGTATTCACTGTCCACTATAAACTAAATCCGTTACAAACAGGTCCATAATAACAAGACCAGACTGTATACCAGACTGTGCAGGAAGGAACTGCAGATGCTGGTTTACACCAAAGATAGACACAAAATGCTGGAGTAACTCTGTGGGTCAGGCAGCATCTCTGGAGAAAACAAAGGGTGATGTTTCGGGTCTAGACCCTTCTTTAGACTAGAATAGGTGATGTTTCGGGTCGAGACCCTGTATCAGACTGAAACATCGCATATTCCTTTGTTCTAGAGGTGCTGCCCGACCCCGCTGTGTTTTTTTGTGCCTATCTTAGGTATACCAGACTGGTTTAATCATGTTTAGAGATACAGCGTGGGAACGGGCCCTTCAGCCCACTGAGTCCATGCCGACCATCGATCATACCCGTACACAAGTTCTATCCCACACACTAGGGACAATTTACAGAGGGCCAATTAACCTACAAACCTGCACGCCACTGGAGGGTGGGAGGAAACCCACACGGGTCACGGGGAGAACGTGCAAACTCCGTACAGACAGCACCCGTAGTCAGGATCGAACCCGGGTTGCTGGCGCTGTGAGGCAGCAACTCTACCGCTGCGCCACGTGTGCTGCATTCATTTTCTAGAATGAAATTACTATGTTAAATCGTCAAACAATGACAGCATGTGTTGCTTTCTCTTTGTGTTTTGTTTTAGGGAGAGTGTATAAATGTTGTGCAAATGCCTGCAATGAATCTTTCCCCTCCATGCATCAGCTGATGAATCATATGAAAACTCATTATAAACCAAACCGATACTACAAGTAAGTTGACCATCAGACCCCTTCCAATGGAACCCCGCTACTAATCCACCCAGAGAGATCTCACGGCACAAATCGGTGCTCTGGGAGGAAGCCGGAGCACCCGGACAAAACCCACGCGGGTCCCGGGGAGAACGTACAAACTCCGTACACACAGCACCCGTAGTCAGGATCGAACCCGGGCCTCTGGCGGTGTGGGGCAGCAGCTCTACCCGCTGCACCGCTGTGCCACCCCTCCCCCAAGTCATTTATTGCATTTGAATGCAATAGCTGACTTGGGCCTGAGTTCTAACACATATATCAGAATCGGATTTTATTTGCCAAATATGTTTTGCAACATACAAGGAAGACATATTAGCACTTTTCCACCCATCAAATTGGGAATGTTTGAACCAGTGGACAAACAGGCATAGCCTGGATTTAATCTCTAGTTCAAAGGCAGCACTTTGAGCAGGACAGTGTGGCACTGATGTATTAACCTGGGTCACTTGTCTCCTAGGTAGGTGACGTAACCCTGCAACCTTCTATGCGTAGGAAGGAACTGCAGATGATGGTCTACACTGAAGATAGACGCAAAAAGCTGGAGTAACTCAGCGGGACAAGCAGCATCTCTGGAGAGAAGGAATGGGTGGCGTTTCGTGTCGAGACCCTTCTTCAGACTGAGAGTCAGGGGAGAGGGAGACACAGAGATGGGGATGGGTGACACAGAGAATGTAAGGTGTGTCAGAACTCACGTTGTTCCCCTTCCATAGCTCCGTGTCTCCCTCTCCCCTGACTCCCTGTCTGAGGAAGGGTCTCGAGCCGAAACGTCGCCCATTCCTTCTCTCCAGAGATGCTGCCTGACCTGCAACATTCTAGGTTGGCGACCAGACCTCTCCAATGTAGAACACTATACTTAAAGTGATTCAGTTTTTACATGTTTAAATGTTGTTGATATGAGACGTAACTATGAAATGATTTGCTTTGTAGGTGTCCAAGTTGTAAATCTCGGTTTCAAAAGCACCAGTCCTACTCCAAGCACGTGAGCGTGTGCGGCAGGGATGTGAAGAGACTGCCACCGGAGTTGGACCCGCCGGCCAGGCCACCAGCCGCTGCGGAGCCGGTGAAATTTCAAAGCGTTATCAGGCAGCTGGGAAGGGCCAGCAGTGCAGACGTGGCCGGCACTGTCCCCAGCTCCAAGCCTGTCGCCCTGTTCCACGACACCTTGCCGAGTCTACATTCTTCACTCAGCTCGATGCCGCTGCTCCCCGCAGCTCCGCACCCCTTCCCACTCCTGGAGCCATCGATGTTTCCCGCGCCCAGCCTAAGGTTTCACAGACAGGGGCACTCTTCCATGCCCGGCCCCTTCATCCCATACATGCACCCCGCACCTTACCCCCTCGCTCAAAGTGCCACACTTCCACGACTCACACCATGCTTCCCTTCTGAAAGTCTACCTTTCTCCAATGCAGTCTGGAAGAAAAATCCAGGTGAGGTGTATTTTAATTTTTAAGTTACACTTTTCTTGCCTTTCCTAAGTAAATATTTTTTTTTTCATTTTGTTATCGATTTTTTTTAACCTTGCATGTAGACAAAAATGCTGGAGAAACTCAGCGTGTGAGGCAGCATCTATGGAGCGAAGGAATAGGCGACGTTTTGGGTCGAGACCCGGAAGGGTCTCGACCCGAAACGTCACCTATTCCTTCGCTCCATAGATGCTGCCTCACCCTTAAGGGTCTCGACCCGAAACGTCACCCATTCCTTCGCTCCATAGATGCTGCCTCACCCTTAGGGGACGTTTTGGGTCGAGACCAAGGAAGACTAGTTGTGTAGACTGGGAATAGAGACATAGAAACATAGAAAATAGGTACAGGAGGAGGCCATTCGGCCCTTCAAGCCAGCACCACCATTCATTGTGATCATGGCTGATAGTCTCCAATCAATAACCCGTGCCTGCCTTCTCCCCATATCCCTTGACTCCACTAGCCCCTAGAGCTCTATCTAACTCTCTCTTAAATCCAGGGGTCTGATGGTCAACTTACTTGTAGTATCGGTTTGGTTTATAATGATTTGGCCTCCACTGCCCTCTGTGGCAGGGAATTCCATAAATTCACAACTCTCCGGGTGAAAAAGTTTTTTCTCTCACCTCAGTCTTAAATGACCTCCCCTTTAATTCTAAGGCCCAGTCTTTACAACCTCTCCCTATAGCTCAGACCCTCTAGCCCTGGCAACAACCGCGTAAATCTTCTCTGTAGCCTTTCCAGCTTGACAACATCTTTCCTGGATCACGGCGCCCAGAACTGATCACAATACTCTCTGATCAGTCCGAAGAAGAGTCTTAACCGAAGATGGATACACAATGCTGGAGTAACTGAGTGGGACAGGCAGCATCTCTTAAGAGAAGGAATGGGTGACGTTTCGGGTCGAGACCCTTCCGGGAACTCAGCGGGTGAGGCAGCATCTATGGAGCGAAGGAATAGGTGACGTTTCGGGTCGAGACCCTTAAGGGTGAGGCAGCATCTATGGAGCGAAGGAATAGGTGACGTTTCGGGTCGAGACCCTTAAGGGTGAGGCAGCATCTATGGAGCGAAGGAATAGGTGACGTTTCGGGTCGAGACCCTTAAGGGTGAGGCAGCATCTATGGAGCGAAGGAATAGGTGACGTTTCAGGTCGAGACCCTTCCGGGTCTCGACCCGAAACGTCACCTATTCCTTCGCTCCATAGACGCTGCCTCACCCGCTGAGTTTCTCCAGCATTTTTTGTCCACCTTTGTCTTGCCTTTGCATACTTTAAGCGTAACGTGGATGCCAAGTATTGATCGAGTCCTGCTCTTTCTCTCTCTCTCTCCCCTGCAGCTCAATCTTCCAGCAGCAGGATTGTTTGGGAGCACAGTCGGGGCCAGTACAGCTGTTTGCAGTGTCCCTACACCAGCGGGTCACGAGAAGAAATGACATTGCACACTCAAGGGCACAACAAGACGGTGGTCGCCAGGTTACCCAACGAGGCGGGCATGTTCCTCAGTCCCACCGACAACTACACTGCTCTGTCAATGCAGTTCAGTGAATCTCTGTTAACTTGAGGTTTTTCCATGGGGCAATGCCCTGCAGGTTGGCAGAGGTCGTGGGGGAAAGGCAGGAGAATTGGGGTCAGGATGGAGAGATAGATCAGCCTTCATTAAATGGCGGAGTAGACTTGATGGGCCGAATGGCCTAATTCTACTCCTATCCCTCATGACCTTGTGTATCTAGCAAGGCCGACACCAACAGTTCCTGCTTCACAGATGAAACTTCAGCGGTGTGTTTTGCGATTGTCCGTAAATCTGGGCACCGTGAAGGGTCTGTCCCAATTTTCCGAGTTGTTCACGGATTCCCCCCGAGTTTTCAAACCCGCAGAATGTTCGTAAGGAGTCCGTGGATATATCGTAGCGGCTCGTTAAGCCAGCCTTAGGTACGCGGGGCTTTTTTTTTTTTCACTCGTGGACATTTTTCAACAGGCTGGAAAAAAACGTCCCGACTTACCTGATGCCCCGAGTACCTACGGCTAGCATTACGAGCCGCTACGATATATCCACGGACTCCTACGGACTCGCTGCGAGTTTGAAAACGCGGGAGAATTCGTGAATAGCTCGGGGAAGTGGGACAGGCCCTTTACTTTCCCCCCCCCCCCCCCCATCTCTATCACCTTATGTTGGAAGTTGACATAAAGGTATAAAGGCAAGCTTGCACAAAAGAAATAGCCATTTATATTTGCTATGAAGGTATGTAGCTGAATGAGACTCTGGTTCTAAACTCAATGGTGTTTTTGTTTCGCCCATACTTTGTGGATTTTATTTCCCCCTTCTGAGGATATTCGCTTTAGTTTAGAGATTATTGCGCGGAAACAGGCCCTTCGGCCCATCGAGTCTGCGCCGACCAGCAATCGATCGCCCCGTTCGCCGGCACTATCCTACACACACTCGGGACAATTTACGATTTTTACTGAAGCCACTTAACCTACAAACCTGTTTAAGAAGGAGCTGCAGAGGCTGGAAAATCGAAGGTAGACGCAAAAATGCTGGAGAAACTCAGCGGGTGCGGCAGCATCTATGGAGCGAAGGAAATGGGCAACGTTTCGGGCCGAAGCCCTTCTTTGGAGTGCGGGAAGAAACCGGAGCACCTGGAGAAAACCCACGGGGAGAACGTACAAACTCCGTACAGTCAGCACCCGTGGTCGGGATCGATCCCGGGACTCTGGCGCTGTGAGGCAGCAGCTCTACCCGCTGAGCCACCGTGACGCCCACACTTCTTGCCGTTTGACCTCCTGGTGCCCCCTGGGGACGTTTAGCAGATACATTTGTCTACTTATACTGTCTGCTATACATTTGTCTACTTATTTGATCACAGGTTTGTTGAAGATAGAACTGCAGATGCTGGAAAAATCGAAGGTGGACAAAAATGGCTGGAGGAACTCAGCGGGTGAGGCAGCATCTATGGAGCGAAGGAATAGGCGACGTTTCGGGTCGAGACCCTTAAGGGTGAGGCAGCATCTATGGAGCAAAGGAATAGGCGACGTTTCGGGTCGAGACCCTTAAGGGTGAGGCAGCATCTATGGAGTGAAGGAATAGGCGACGTTTCGGGTCGAGACCCTTAAGGGTGAGGCAGCATCTATGGAGCGAAGGAATAGGCGACGTTTCGGGTCGAGACCCTTAAGGGTGAGGCAGCATCTATGGAGCGAAGGAATAGGCGACGTTTCGGGTCGAGACCCTTCCGGGTCTCGACCCGAAACATCACCTATTCCTTCGCTCCATAGATGCTGCCTCACCCGCTGAGTTCCCAGAAGGGTCTCGACCAGAAACGTCACCCATTCCTTTGCTCCGTAGATGCTGCCTCACCCGCTGAGTTTCCCCAGCATTTTTGTCCACCTTTGCTTGATTCAGATTATTCCTTTCTAATAGTTCTTGCAGTAAGACCATTCTTTCCGAGTTGTGCTATCTCTCTATTGAAAGATCTGAGTGCCAGTGGTAACACTGCAATAAAACACTTTGTCAATGAGTGCTGGATAGTGTGAACCCTCTCTTGGGACAGTTTCAAACTTCTAATATGGAACAGACCATCACTATTGTGAGTTTGTGTTTTACTGCTATCTTGGCTGCTCGAGACTTGTGTGTTTGGCGCCAAATATTTTCTATTTGTATTTCTCTTTTGACGGTCTTTTTCCACAGAAGTTCTAAAGCAATGATGTGGTTTTATGTCCCAACATTATAAAACTCACCTTTCATCTCATACCGTGTGTCTGAGTGCTTTGTATATCACTGGTTAAACACTGGGACCTTGAGCTTGGTGATGGGACGAACGGTATAAAAGTTGAAACAACTTTGGTCAATTTTCCCCCTCACCAGTCGAGTGTTGAATGTTCACTACAGTTTAGTTTATTGCCACGTGTAGCGACGTACAGTGAAAAGCTTCTGTTGCGTTGCGATCGAGTCGGTGGAAAGACTGTACGTGGCAGTCGCGGTGGCGCAGCGGTAGAGTTGCTGCCTTACAGCAGAACGCAGCGCCAGAGACCCGGGTTCGATCCCGACTACGGGCGCTGTCTGTACGGAGTTTGTACGTTCTCCCCGTGATCTGCGTGGGTTTTCTCCGAGAACTTCGGTTTCCTCCCACACTCCAAAGACACGCAGGTTTGTAGGTTAATTGGCTTGGTAAAAATAAAAGGTAAATTGTCCAAAGTTGGCGATATGCAGAGTACTGCTGTGCCGACAACAAAATTCAGAAGGTTCATGATTACAATCAATGAACAATAGACAATAGGTGCAGGAGTAGGCCATTCGGCCCCTTGAGCCAGCACCGCCATTCAATGTGATCATGGCTGATCATCCCCAATCTGTACCCCGTTCTTGCCTTCTCCCCATATCCCCCGACTCCACTATCCGCTATCTAGCTCTCTCTGGAAAGTATCCAGTGGCCCGGCCTCCACCGCCCTCTGAGGCAGAGAATTCCACAGATTCACAACTCTCTGTGAGGAAAAAGTGTTTCCTCGTCTCCGTTTACAGTGTATAGAGGAAATGTTGCTTTACGAGCAGAGATTTAAGTGTGTGGAGCGATTGTAATATGAGTTTGTAGATCGGCTTCTGTGGCTAGCACGAAAATTGTCTCCTGGGTTGGAGGCCATCTTGGGAGAGGAGGCCTCCATCTTCCAGTCATGGGATCAGAATTGCCTGAATTGGTCCACACCCAGACCATGCTAGATGCTGCTGTTTGCGTCATGAGGGTTTGATTGATGCTGTGGTCCAAATATTAACTGGAAGAATTGTTGTACGAAGGAACTGCAGACGCTGGTTTAAACCGAAGATAGACACCAAAATGCTGGAGTAACTCAGCGGGACAGGCAGCATCTCTGGAGAGAAGGAACGGGGTCAATTCCCTTTCTTTCTATCCCGAGATGATGCCTGTCCCGCTGAGTAACTCCAGCATTTTGTGTCTATTACTGGAAGAATAGTCATAGAGTGATACAGCGTGGAAACAGGCCCTTCGGCCCAACTTGCCCACACCAGCCAACATGTCCCAGCTACACTAGTCCCACTTGCCCGCGTTTGGTCCATATCCCTCCAAACCTGTCCTATCCAATATCTATTAAATGATCTCTTTTTAGAGTGTGCATTTCCATTAATGGGCCTTATCCACCTTATTTTGTTGTTTTTGTCTTGCTTTGTTGGTGACCACGGGAGTGTGAGACAGCACACATTCAAATGCTAATTCTCCACGATTAGTTGTGGATTGAAAGGCTGTAGCAGCATGACAGCTGTAAGTGTGATCGCACACACGCGCACACACACGCATGCACACAGAGAGAGAGAGAGAAAACCCACGCAGGTCACGGGAGAACATACAAACTCAATAGACAATAGGTGCAGGAGGAGGCGGCCATTCGGCCCTTTGAGCCAGCACCACCATTCAATGTGATCACGGCTGATCATCCCCAATCAGTACCCCGTTCCTGCCTTCTCCCCATATCACCTGACTCCGCTATCTTTAAGAGCCCTGTCTAGCTCTCCGTACAGACAGCACCCGTAGTCAGGATCGAACCCGGGTCTCTGGCGCTGTGAGGCAGCAACTCTACCGCTGCGCCACCGCGCCGCCCACATTCCTTTTGGTACATATCCAAATAATCCGAGGGGGAAAATTCTGTCGAATGCTACTTAATTTTTGCACGGAAGGACAACGTGATGGAAACCATTTTGTTTGGTTCCTGACTTCACGTACGTCAGGTAAAGAGGGAGTACCGTGCTGTTTGTCATTGCAGGCATCTCTCTCTGGACACTCCAGGTCGTTGACCTTGCTGTTATTCATCAATCAGCAGAGACCACCCTCTGGGAATAAACTGTTATTCACATTGCGCCAGGGTTGTTGTTTTGAAACCATTATTTGTGTGAGATTGTAGGTAGACAAAAAGTGCTGGAGAAACTCAGTGGGTGCAGCAGCATCTATGGAGCGAAGGGAATAGGTGACGTTTCGGGTCGAGTTTCTCCAGCATTTTTGTCTGCCTCTGAATCTGGAGGTGTGCATTTGTTTTCACACTTCTGTCCCTCGTGCCTGAGGGGAGAAGAGGGAGTGATCGGGGTGGAACTGGTCCTTGATGATGCTGCTGGCCTTGCCGAGGCAGCGTGAGGTGTAGATGGAGTCAATGGAAGGGAGGTTGGTTTGCGTGATGGGCTGGGCTGTGTCACAACTCTCTGCCATTTCTTGCGGTCTAACTCTCTAATGGGTGACCAGTGGCTCCATGTAAGAAAATATGAATCAAAAATATTTATTAAAGTATTAAAATAATATATACAGTTCAGTGATAAAACAAACCACCATAATACACGACGAATAATAAAATACTATACAACTATCTTACACTCCTAGTCGAGGATTACTTCAACCCCCCCCGCGGTGCCCAGCGGTCCTGGAAATCCCCCAGGGTGCCCATGGACAGCGCACAGTCCCACTCTAACACCACCAGGGCGCGCACCTAACCCCACCAGTGACTCAATGCACGGTGCCTACATTTGGAGCTAGCACAGGGCATGTTAAAGACTCTCGGTCTACTAGAGTACGGGTATCATTTTCTCTGGACAGACACAATAGACAATAGACAATAGGTGCAGGAGTAGGCCATTCGGCCCTTCGAGCCAGCACTGCCATTCAATGTGATCATGTCTGATCATCCCCAATCAGTACCCTGTTCCTGCCTTCTCCCCATATCCCCTGACTCCGCTATCTTTAAGAGCCCTATCTAGCTCTCTCTTGAAAGTATCCAGAGAACCGGCCTCCACCGCCTTCTGAGGCAGAGAATTCCACAGACTCACAACCCTCTGGGTGAAAAAGTGTTTCCTCATCTCCGTTCTAAATGGCTTACCCTTTGTTCTTAAGCTGTGGCCCCTGGTTCTGGACTCCCCCAACATCGGGAACATGTTTCCTGCCTCTAGCGTGTCCAAACCCTTAATAAATTTTATATGTTTCAATAAAGTATCCTCTCATCCTTCTAAATTCCAGAGTATACAAGCCCAGCCGCTCCATTCTCTCAGCATATGACAGTCCCACCACCCGACACAAATAAAGCTGGAGTAACTCGGGTAGTATCTCTGGAGTAAAGGAATAGATGATGTTTCGGGTCGAGACCCATCTTCAGGGAAACTATTTTATTGAACTTTTCCTTCCACACGACTTTATCCACGGAGTTCCAAATTCCAACAGAAATCCCTCCTTCGTTGCTGTGGTTTATATTTGCCTTTTTAAGGACTTTCTCAAAGAATGCAAAGTTGCACAACAGGTTTGGCCCGGTTTAATGGAAGAGTAATTGGGCAATTTCAATCAAATGTCTCTTGTTTTGAGCTCACCACAAAATGTGAAAATGCCAGCTCATCCCAGAACTGGTCCTCTCTACACCTCACCCTGAGGCAGTAGCTACTCTAAATATACACCCGCACAACTCAACGGCTGGCTTAGTGCAACGCTCTGTCAGTAACTAAAAAAAACAAGTATAGTGCGTAGAGACGGAGAAATCAGAAGGGAATGAATCACTTTGACGTTTTATCTCATTTTACGGGCAAGAGGAACTTAACATTTTTAGATTCTGATCTCATTCTTTGCATGTTTTGCTACGATTTCTATGTTGATACTTTAAAGATATATTTCTATTCCAGCATGTCAAATATTGAATTGTATTTCTACAAACTATATACAGTTTGCTTTAAGGGCCTGTCCCACTTACGCGATATTTTTGGAGACTTGCCGGCACCTGTCACAGTGGCTGAAAATTTTCAAAACGTTGAAAATCCAGCGGGGACTAGAAAAAGGTACGACTCTTTGGGCGACTACTCACGACCATACAGGCGTCACCCCGCCACATGTCGCCTGTATGGTCGTGAATAGTCGCCCAAAGAGACGTACCTTTTTCTGGTCACCGCTGAATTTTCAATATGGTGGAAATTTTCGGCCACTGTGACGGGTGCCGGCAAGTCGCTGAAAAAAAATCACATAAGTGGGACAGGCCCCTTTACTATAACATTGTGGAATCTTTGTGATTTGGTTCTTACGTCACCTCTGGCTGACACGTGTAAACGCAATGGACCAGTGGGGACATCATTTGTTCCCACATGCACTTGTACACAAAGTTGACATCAGTGTTATCAATGTAAAGTTGGACCCAATAAAATATTTCAAATGAATGTTGGACTTGTTTTGTCTTTTGAGGCCTTTTTTTTTATGCCGACGATGAAAGCTGTTTCAAAATAGTGGCAGAAAGTTCATAGGAGCAGAATTAGGCCATTCGGCCCATCATATTCAATCACAGCTGATCCATCTTTCCACCTCAAACCCTACTCTCCTGCCTTCTCCCCAGGACTTCTTCGCATGGCTGTGTTTATTTTAATGTTGCTTTTAAAGAAATTCTTAGTTAGTCAGTTGGTTTAGGTTTATTATCACGTGTACCGAGGTACAGTGAAAAGCTTTCTGTCGCGTGCTATCCTGTCAGCGGAAAGACAACACATGATTACAATCTAGCCGTCCACAGTGTACAGATACAGGGAATAACGTGAATGATGTTTAATGCAAGATAAAGTCCAATAAAGTTCGATCAAAGATAGTCCGAGGGTCTATGAGGTAGCTGGTAGCTAAGGACCGCTCTCTAGTTGTCAGTTGGGTGGTTCTTCAAGATACAAACCCATCAGCATTCTCTGTTGTCTGAGAAAGGACCGCAGATGCTGGAAAAATCGAAGGTAGACAAAAATGCTGGAGAAACTCAGCGGGTGAGGCAGCATCTATGGAGCGAAGGAATTAGGCGACGTTTTGGGTCGAGACCAAGGAAGACTAGTTGTGTAGACTATACAATAGAGACCTAGTCAATAGAATAGAGACCCAGTCTATACAATCTCTCCCTAGAGCTCAGACCCTCTAGCCCTGGCAACATCCACGTAAATCTTCTCTGGAGCCTTTCCAGCTTGACAACATCTTTCCTATATTACGGTGCCCAGAACTGAACACAATACTCTCTGATCAGTCCAAAGAAGAGTCTTAACCTGAAACGTCACCCATTCCTTCTCTTCAGAGACGCAGCCTGTCCCACTGAGTTGCTCCAGCATTGTGTATCCATCTTTGGTTTAAGCCAGCACCTGCAGTTCCTACCTACAGGACCCTCACAAAGTGGCCTCACCAACGTCTTATACAACTTCAACATCCAACTTCCATACTCAATGATGGGCCAAATGGCCTGATTCTGTGCCTGGAGTTTATGAGAAGCTATCGTTACACGGCCATGGGACGTGTGAACACAACAGAGACAAGGCTCCAGGCTCCTTCAATGTCCTCACAATTGAAATAAAAGATCGTCATATCCGGTGTGCGCCTTCTCCACGTTATAATGAGGAAGTGGGGTCACCATAAATTACTCAAACTTCCAGTAATTATTTGCAAAATATGGGCAAAGGCTTGTGCTCTCCTTTTGTGAATGGCTTGGAAGCAAAGCTGACTCAGAAGAAGAGACGGCATGTACTAAATATGGTCATAAACAAATTCCAAGCAGTCACGGTCCTATTCCTTATGACCTCATGACCTCGTCCATGTACCCGTCTGATTCTTTCTTAAACGTTGCAATAGTCCCCGCCTCAATCACCTCCTCTAGCAGCTCGTTCCAGACACCCACCGTCCTTTGTGTGGAAAAAGTTACCCCTCAGATTCAAAGAGTGATACAGCGTGGAAACAGGCCCTTCGGCCCAACTCGCCCAAACCGGCCAACATGTTCAAGCTGCCCAAGTCAAACTGCGACTGGTCCTGCTAAATCCTTTCCATTTCACCTTAAACCTATGTCCTAAGGTGTGGGTGGCACGGTGGCGCAGCGGTAGAGTTGCTGCCCCACGGCGCCAGAGACCCGGGTTCCATCCTGACTACGGGCGCTGTCTGTACGGAGTTTGTACGTTCTCCCCGTGACCCGCGTGGGCTTTCTCCGGGTGCTCCGGTTTCCTCCCACACTCCGGGTCAGTTGAGTAAATTGGCTTCTGTAAACTGTGAAGTTGTCCCTAGTGTGTGGGATAGTGCGAGTGATCGCTGGTCGGAAGGTGGGCCGAAGGGCCTGATTACCGCGACGTATCTTTAAACTAAACGGAAAAACGAAACATCGTGAAGATTGAGTTTACTTTCAGAGATACAGCGTGGTAACAGGCCATTCGGCCCACCGAGCCCGTGCCGACCTGCGATCACCTGTTCTAGGAACATTCGTGGAGTATGGGCCGATTGCTGGTCGGCGTGGATTCGGTGGGTCGAAGGGCCTATTTCCGTGCTGTATCTCTAAAGCCTAACGCAGGTTCTTCCCCTGCATTGTATGTACATAACCCTGTGTGTTGTTTACCAACGAGCTGCCAGCCTCACTAGGGCATAGGTCTCTTTGTACATCAGTCCAGTGCCAGAACTCAATGTCCGAGCATTTCCATATCACCGATGGCAAGGAATTTGTATAAACAGGCCGCACTAGATGATTCCTGGCACAGAAATGGAAAGAATGACTAAAATATGTTCTGGTCATCTTACAGCTTTTGGGCTTCTGAATATTTCTCCACTATGTCCACAAACAGAGATATTCACAGTCCTTTTAAGAGCCGGCTCAGCGAGTGACCATATCTTATCCACATGCCGTAAAAACATTGTGTGCATGGTGTGTGAAGGTTACTTTACAACTGTCCCTGATAAGCAGAGGGTCCTCGTCACGATGGATGAAGCCAGCTTTGGCCAACACTCAGTCCTTGATCATCCACAACGGGCAAGGCAAGCTACAGAATTAGCCCGTTCAGTTCAGTTTAGTTTATTGTCACGTGTACTGAGGTACAGAGATGTTGGTCAGGACTACAGGCCCAGGGCAAGATCTGGACCCATAAACATTAACAAAGGACCTCAACAATCTGCAGCATTCATCTCCAGGCCATTGAACTCTCTCTCTAACCCATCATTAAAGTCATGTACAACAAGAGCATGCATTTATATACTGCCTTTCATGTCAGTAAATCATAGGAGCAGAATTAGGCCATCGAGTCTACTCCGCCATTCAATCATGGCTGATCTATCTCTCCCTCTCAACCCCATTCTCCTGCCCTCTCCCCGTAACCCCTGACACCCGTACTAATTAAGAATCTGTCAATCTCCGTGTTAAAAATATCCATTGACTTGGCCTCCACAGCCGCCTGTGGCATTTAATTCCACAGATTCACCACCCTCTGACTACACAAATTCCTCCTCATCTCCTTTCTGAAGGAACGTCCTTTTATTCTGAGGCTGTGCCCTCTGGTCCCAGACTCTCCCACGAGTGGAATCATCCACTCCGCATCCACTCTATCCAGGCCTTTCACTGTTCGGTAAGTTGCTTTCACCAGCTGGAGAGCGGAGGGATATGGATCACGTGCAGGCAGCGATGAGTTTAACTTGGCATCATGTTCAGATTGGACATTGTGGGCTGATAGACCTGCTCCTGCCCTGCCGCTGTTCCAAGATGGGCACAAAATGTTGGAGTAACTCAGCGGAACAGGCAGTATCTCTGGGGAGAAGGGATGGGTGACAGAGAAACATAGAAACATAGAAAATAGGTGCAGGAGGAGGCCATTCGGCCCTTTGAGCCAGCACCGCCATTCATTGCGATCATGGCTGATCGTCCCCAATCAATAACCCGTGCCTGACAATAGACAATAGGTGCAGGAGGAGGCCATTTGGCCCTTTGAGCCAGCACCACCATTCAATGTGATCATGGCTGATCATCCCCAATCAGTACCCCGTTCCTGCCTTCTCCCCATATCCCCTGACTCTGCTATTTTTAAGGGCCCTATCCAGCTCTCGCTTGAAAGCTAGATAGGGCTCTGCCTTCTCCTGACGTTTCGGTCTTCAGTCTGAAGAAGGGTCTCGACCCAAAATGTCACCCATTCCTTCTCTCCAGAGATGCTGCCTGTCCCGCTGAGTTACTCCAGCTTTTTGTGTCTATCTTCCATTTAAACCAGCATCTGCAGTTCTTTCCTGTAACTGATCCATCCTGGTATCTACACAGTATCTATCTGGCTCTTTGATGGGGAAAGGGAAGGAACAGCTCCTGACAACAGTGCTCCTCTCCTGAATATTCTGGTCCTGAGTTATCTCCTGCCCCTTCATCCTTCACCATGACGACTGATTTTCTTTCCTCAACTTGTTACCTTTTAGAATCTTGAAAACCATTAATGAAGCATTCGTGCGCTGACACCCCTACAAAATAGATGTGAAAGGTACTTTAGACTTTACTTTGAGAATACAGCGCAGAAACAGGCCCTTTGGCCCACACCGACCAGCGATCCCAGCACACTAACACCATCCTACACACGCTAGGGACAATTTACACTTATACCAAAGCCAATTAAATCTACAAACCTGCACGTCTTTGGAGTGTGGAAGGAAATCGGAGCGCCTGGAGAAAACCCACGCAGGTCACGGGGAGAACGTGCAAACTCCGTACAGACAGCATCCACAGTCAGGATCGAACCCGGGTCCCTGGCGCTGTGAGGCAGCAACTCTACCGCTGCGCCACCGTGCCGCCCGTTAAAGTATCAGTTCTTCTTCTTGCGTATGGCGTGCGCAGCCTAATGTTGTCGGACAACTTGTTCTATTTGATCTTATTTGATTGTGCACGCCGAGTTGATTGCATTCGTCGAAACAGGGCGGACCACGTGAAGGTTGCAATCTCCCACCCCAAAGTATCAGTTTAGTTCAGTTTATTGTCACATGTACCGAGGTACAGTGAAAAGATTTTGTTGCGTGCTAACCAGTCAGCGAAAATACAATACATGATTACAATCGAGCCAATCGAGTTATTATTATTAAGTCAGGCTTTGGCAAAGAACAGACATCTATAAAGTAAAGAGAGAGGTCTTGCAAATAACAGGTAGAGTTTTGTTTTAACTTGCGTCATCCACTTGTTTTTCATACATTGACATTCCAGCCGCCTGTTCTAATTTGAGTCGCCATAATTTGTTTAGCTGTCCTGCTTTAAATACCGGCAATTGTTGGGATTTTTTTAATGCTTACTCAAAATCAATCATTTACACAATTTTCCATTCATCCGAAAACAGAGAGGGTCATTGTAAACTGTTAGCTATAGCCGCAGTGTTATGAAAGGTGGCATGATGAAGGGTGCTCCGTGGATCGTCACCTAGTCGTGGTGGAGAAGCTTGTGTGGACCTGAGAGCGATGCCGTCTGGAGCTATGCTCCTGGTAGGGCCACCCATGGCGGTAAGGTCGAAGGGGGAGTCTCTGACAAAGAGCAATCCAACCAGGACCTCAACGGTGGAACAGGCGGAGGAAGATGGCTGACCTTAGTCGAGCGTCACAACGGCTGGGAAGGCGGATGAAGGCTGCAGCAGAAAAGGGTCTCCGGTCGTCTTAGACTCCACGCCACTGGATCCTGACCCAGATCTGTCAAGGACCATGGGGTGGCTGTCTGTGCACCAGTCTCCCCACGTTAAACAAAGTCACGCACAGGCGTCCTCCAACCCTGGAGACACCCATGGTCAGCCATGACCGCAGGGGGCCTAAGAAGATGATGAAGGGTCAAAAATATGAACAAAACTGTGATTCTCGATGCTGTGTGTGCTGTAGCCTGCTCCAGTGACAGACATTAATATGGGGTCACCATATCCATACCCCATCCCCACCACCATAACCCCCCAATTCCCAGTCCACCGTGCGATGTCCACCAATGCTGGCCAATCATGGAGACAGGATTAGAGGAGGAATAGGAATACGTTAGTGACACATGTGACTAGGCAACAGTGAGATTCCCAACACCTCCGCTCGGTCCGCAATAACCAACCTGATCTCCCGGTGGCTCAGCACTTCAACTCCCCCTCCCATTCCAAATCTGACCTTTCTGTCCTGGGCCTCCTCCATGGCCAGAGTGAGTCCCACCACAAATTGGAGGAGCAGCACCTCATATTTCGCTTGGGCAGTTTACACACCAGCGGTATGAACATTGACCTCGAATTTCAGGTAGTCCTTGCTTTCTCCCTCCTTCCCCTCCCATTCCCAGCTCTCCCCCACAGCCCACTGTCTCCGCCTCTTCCTTTCTTCTTCCCACCCTCCTCCACCCCCACATCAGTCTGAAGAAGGGTCTCGATCCGAAACGTCACCTATTCTTTCGCTCCATAGAAGCTGCCTCACCCGCTGAGTTTCTCCAGCATTTTTGTCTACCTTCGATTTTTCCAGCAACTGCAGTTCCTTCTTAAACAGTGAGATTCTTTGCTTGCGTACACGATGTATGCAAATAGCGGCCACCTAGGGCACTGACAAAGTTACAAAGCTCGCCGGCTCCCCCTCTTGTCCCCCCCCCCCCCCCACAGCAGCTCCCCAGGCCGGGTCCCCATTGTCCATTGTTCCCCCACCCCCCACCCCATTGTCCATTGTTCTTCCCCTCTACCCTCACAGGTAGTCCCCTCCCCCCCCCCCCCCCCTCTCCACGCCAGGTCCTCCACCGTTCTTCCCCTCCCCCCTCACGCTGGTCCTCCACGCTCTCATCGACCGAGCTTCACCGCTGCCGGCTGGACCTTGGACTTTGGACCGACACAGAATGCTGGAGTAACACAGCTGGACGGGCAGCATCTCTGGAAAAAAGGAATGGGCAACGTTTCAGGTAAAAAGGCTGTTTGATGGTAACTTCTACTTGAAAAATCGTCCATTTGGTTCATCTTCTCCTCGTGGCTACTGAAAATAACCTCGTGGCTACTGAAAACAACCAGTCAAACATTAGTCATCTCCAGTGGCACGGTGGCGCAGCGGTAGAGTTGCTGCCTCACAGCGCCATAGACCCAGGTTACATCCTGACTACGGGCGCTGTCTGTACGGAGTTTGTACGTTCTCCCCGTGACCTGCGTGGGTTTTCTCCGGGTGCTCCGGTTTCCTCCCACACTCCAAAGAGGTACAGATTTGTAAGTTAATTGGCTTTGGTAAAATTGTTAATTGTCCCCTAGTGTTAGTGACTTGGCTGGTCGGCACAGACACGGTGGGCCGAATGGCCTGTTTCCCCTCTGTATCTCTAAAGTCTAAAATGTAAACTTGAAGCTGTTGACCATCAGTCCCATTGATGCAGATTATGGTTTGTGTTCTAAACCGCGCGTTCTAAAGTCGGAAAATAGCCCCTTTGTCTTGCTGACATCGAGGGAGAGGTTGTTGTCATGACACCATGTAACTAATCTCTCTATCTCATCTCCTTCCTGTACTGTGAAGGAAGGAACTGCAGATGCTGGTTCACACCGAAGATAGACACAAAATGCTGGGGTAACTCAGCGGGTCAGGCAGCTTCTCTGGAGACAGAGAAAAGGTGACGTTTCGAGACTCAAGACCTTCTTCAGACTGAAGAAGAGTCTGGACCCATAACGTCTCCTATTCCTTGTCTCAATAGACAATAGACAACAGGTGCAGGAGTAGACCATTCGGCCCTTCGAGCCAGCTCCGCCATTCAATGTGATCATGGCTGATCATCCCCAATCAGTACCCCGTTCCTGCCTTCTCCCCATATCCCCTGACTCCGCTATCTTTAAGAGCCCTATCTAGCTCTCTCTTGAAAGTATCCAGAGAACCTGCCTCCACTGCCCTCTGAGGCAGAGAATTCCACAGACTCACCACTCTCTGTGAGAAAAAGTGTTTCCTCATCTCCGTTCTAAATGGCTTATCCCTTATTCATAAACTGTGGCCCCTGGTCCTGGTCTCCTCACTCTACTGAGTGGTCTTCTCCTGCCTTGTATCTGTGTGTTCAAAATTACAGCTCCACCCTTGGGCTATTCCGAGATTTTCTTTCCAAAACATTTTCTGAAACTAATCCCATGTTCTGAACATTATTAATTTACCTCACATGATTCCCCATTTTGAAATCCATCAAATTTAGTTCTGAAGAAGGGTCTCGACCCAAAACATCACCCATTCCTTCTCTCCAGAGATGCTGCCTGTCCCGCTGAGATACGCCAGCTATTTGTGTCTATCTTAAGTTTAGTTTTTAGTTTAGTTGAGAGATACAGTCCCTTCGGCCCACCAAGTCTTGCACAGAACAGCGATCCCCGCACACTAACACTATCCGACACACACCAAGGACAAAAACGCTGGAGAAACTCAGCGGGTGAGGCAGCATCTATGGAGCGAAGGAATAGGCGACGTTTCAGGTCGAGACCCTTCTTCAAACGTCGGTTCGGTTCGAGACCCGAGACGTTGCCTATTCCTCTTCTCCATAGATGCTGCTTCACCTGCTGAGTTTCTCCAGCTTTTTTGTCTACTTTCGATTTGTCCAGCATCAACAGTTCCTTCTTAAACACACCAGGGGCAATATACATTTGCACCTAGCAAATTAACCTACAAACCTGTACGTCTTTGGAGTGTTGGAGGAAACCCCGGTAGATTCCGGAGAAAATCCACGCATGTCACGGGGAGAACGCACAAACCCCGTACAGACAGTACCCGTAGTCAGGATCTAACCCGGGTCTCTGGCGCTGTGAGGCAGCAACTCTACCGCTGCACCACCAAGGTGAATTAAAGACGTTAGCTCTGATTGTAGAGAGCTGATCGTAGAGGCAGACCAGGGCTAAAATATCTGAAATTAACCCAAAGAAAGATGCAATGGTGAAATGCTTAAAAAAGTTCAGCAGAGATGAATCTAAATCTATTTGCAGCTGGATTCTACATATTGAGAAATACATTGCATGATCACATTTCTCTTAGTTTCCAGTCAGTGGGTATCTCTGGCTGTAAGCCTTTAAAATATGGCCAGGCAGATGGTGCAACAGATATAGTGGCCAAGTTTCCCCAGTGGTTCATCCAGATTAACACGATGGCTTGTTTAAGAAGGAACTGCAGATGCTGGAAAATCGAAGGTAGACAAAAGTGCTGGAGAAACTCAGCGGGTGCGGCAACATCTATGGAGCGAAGGAAATGGGCAACGTTTTGGGCCGAAACCCTTCTTCAGACCAAAGATTCTATAGCGGAGCAAGATAGACCACTCCTGCTAAATGCAATGGGCTGTCGTGTAGTACGCAACGGAGCGGAACGTGGCCTTTTTTTCATCCATTTCAGTAATCGGACCCGACCCGACCCGACCCGACTCGCAGTGTAATCAACATTGCGGGGGAACAGTGTGTGTTAATAAATTATAATTCTGAAAATGAGTAGAAGATTTTTCCCAAATAACTTTTATTTTTACGAGGATGTTTCCGTAACCGGCTTCCGTCTACGCACTAGTATCTTTGCTCCACTATGGGATCTTTGGTGCGGAGACGGAAGCCGGTTACGGAAATGGGGCCGAAAATTACCCATGAATCTGCCCATGACCGTACTACGTCTTTTTCGTCGAGTGGTCTATCTTGCTCGCTGTAGGACCTTTGGTGGGACTAGTGTAGATGGGGCATGTTGGTCGCTGTGGGCAAGTTGGGCCGGAGGACCTGTTTCCACGCTGGATCACTGTATGGCTCATTCATAAGTGGCACTTGAGCCGTGCCTGCTTTAGGAACAAAGCGGATTAAGCTTTGGGTAAATTACAGTGATGTTTGTGTGAACAATCGAAGATTTTGGGCGTCATGGTGGCACAGAGATAGAGTTGCAGCCCCACAGCACCAGAGACCCGGGTTCGATCCTGACTACGGGTGCTGTCTGTACGGAGTTTGTACCTTCTCCCCGTGACCTGCGTGGGTTTTCTCCGGGTGCTCTGGTCTCTTCCCACAATCCAAACACGTGCAGGTTTACAGGTTAATTGGCTTCATTAAAATTGTAAATTGTCCCACCTGTGTGTGTGTAGGATAGTGTTAATGTACGGGGTGATCGCTGGTCGGCATGGACTCGGTGGGCCGAAGGGCCTGTTTCCGCGCTGTATCTCTAAACTAAACTAAAAATTGGAGGCAGTTTTGGAATGGTTCAATAGACAATAGACAATAGGTGCAGGAGTAGGCCATTCGGCCCTTCCAGCCAGCACCGACATTCAATATGATCATGGCTGATCACCCCCAATCAGTTCCCCGTTCCTGCCTTCTCCCCATATCCCCTGACTCTGCTATTTTTAAGAGCCCCATCTAGCTCTCTCTTGAAAGCATCCAATGTCACCTGTCCCTTCTCTCCGCAGACGCTGCCTGACCCGCTGTTACCTTTTGTGTCTGTCTCACACTCTACATCACGTCTCAACGTTGAATTCAAATTTGCATGAAAGAGTTAAGTTATAAATGTGTAATTATGGCCTTTGATCACTAACCACTGCATGGAATATATTATTCATATTTTACTTACAAATTAGAAATGTAAGTAGCTGTATTTAAATTCCAAATTAGCTCCATGTTTTAGCTTGTGCACATTTGCCTCTCCGTGTGGTAAATTTAAAAAAAAAATGTTATTCCAATTGAAACTCTCCCAGACAGGCCTGCAGTAAACGTCACCACGTAATGATCAGGTGATGGGGAACTACCATCATATGTTACTCTCAGTCTGACTTCAGGACAGATATTATTTGGAGGGGACTTTTCAAAATCCCTTATTAACACACACAACCAACAGGGGTTTACATCAGAAGGAGCAAAGTGCTGGAGTAACTCAATGGGTCTTTTTTTCTAGAGATGCTCGCGTGTCGACATGGTCGCCTGCATGGTCGTGAGTAGTCGCCCAAAGAGTCGTATCTTTTTCTGGTCGCTGCTGGTTTTTCAACACGGTGAAAATATTCGCCGACCTGCTGCGACTATGACGGGTGTTGGCAAGTCGCTGAAAAAAATTGCGTAAGTGGGACAGGCCCTTAAGTTACTCCAGCACTTTATGTCTGTAGTTGCAAACCAGCTCCACTACCAGCATGATGTACGACTTTGAAGGGCAGCGCGGTGGCGCAGCGGTAGAATTGCTGCCTCACAGCGCCAGAGACCCGGGTTCAATCCTGACTACGGGTGATGTATGTAACGGAGTTTGTACGTTCTCCCCGTGACCTGCGTGGGTTCTCTCCAGGTGCTCCGGTTTCCTCCCACACTCCAAAGACGTGCAGATTTGTAGG
This sequence comes from Amblyraja radiata, assembly GCF_010909765.2. Lineage (NCBI taxonomy): Eukaryota > Metazoa > Chordata > Chondrichthyes > Rajiformes > Rajidae > Amblyraja > Amblyraja radiata. The sequence goes on along the minus strand of NC_045984.1, from coordinate 31,669,790 downwards.
CTAATTGGCTTTGGTAAAATTGCAAATTGTCCCTAGTGCGTGGGATGGTGCTAGTGTGCGGGGTGATCGCTGGTCAACATGGACTCGGTGGGCTGAAGGGCCTGTTTCCATGCTGTATCTCTAAGCTAAACTAAACAGCATCTGTACTTCCTTGTACCGTGAGGTTTTGAATTTCTCACAAGCTTTCCAACCATTGTATTCACCAATGGGAATAATAGCATGCGTGTAAATGTAAGAGAGAACTTACATCTCAGTTGCACCTTTTACTTTTGTGCAGCCTTTATATGAACGTCACGATGAATAGCAACAGTACACACACGTCAACGTTTTACAATTCAACATAACCGTCTACACATTTTGTCGAGGGAAGTTGTTCAAAGGGCCACTGTGTCTAGTTTAATTTAGTTTAGTTTAGTTTAGTTTAGAGATACAACGTGGAAACAGGCCCTCCTCCCCACCGAGTCCGTGCCGACCAGCGATCGCCCGTTCACACACTAGTTTAGTTTAGAGATACAGCGTGGAAACAGGCCCTTTGGCCCACAGAGTCCACACCGACCAGCGATCACCCGTGCACCAGTTCTATCCCACACACTAGGGACAAGTTACTGAAGCCAATTAACATCCAAACCTGCACGCCTTTGGAGTGTGGGAGGAAACCGGAGCACCCGGAGAAAACCCACGCAGGTGACGGGGAGAACGTACGAACTCCATACAGACAGCACCTGTAGTCAGGATCGAACCCGGATCTCTGTCGCTGTGAGGCAGCAACTCTACCGCTGCACCACCGTGCCACCCACAGTGTTAAGCAACTGGAAGTTGGTGAGTTTTCAATTCACAAGAGCATTTTGTGCACAAACATGTTTCATTTGAAATTTTTCAGAACAACTGTGTGCCGATGCGATGGTTACATAAGGTCATTTTTCTTTCCTGGTTTTAACCTCAGAAATGTTTGATATCAAGTGGTAATGTCAAAATTATTTGCAGAATTTGTGGAAAACATGAGAGCAGGCATTTCATTGTGGTTGACTGGTCTACCATTGTAATTCCAGTGGCAAGCCAGCGAATCCCCTCATTTAATTAACCTACATACCTGTCCATAGAGGGATGCGGGCCAAAGGAGGGCAAGTGGGACTCAAAGATCCTATAGCGGAGCAAGATAGACCACTCCTGCTAAATGCAATGGGCTGACGTGTAGTATGCAATGGAACGGAACATGAGCCTTTTTTTCATCCATTTCCGTAACCGGACCCGACCCGACTCGCAGTGTAATCAACGTTGCGGGGGAACAGTTTGTGTTCATAAATTAAAATTCTGAAAATGAGGAGAAGATTTTTACCAAAGAACTTTTATTTTTAGGAGGATGTTTCAGTAACCGGCTTCCGTCTCCGCACTAGTATCCTATGGGATCTTTGGTACGGAGACGGAAGCCGGTTACGGAAATGGGGCCTTTAATTACCCATGAATCTGCCCATGACCGTACTGCGTCTTTTTCGTCGAGTGGTCTATCTTGCTCGCTGTAGGACCTTTGGTAGGACTAGTGTAGATGGGGCATGTTGGTCGCTGTGGGCAAGTTGGGCCGGAGGACCTGTTTCCATGCTGGATCACTCTATGACTCATTCATATGTGGCACTTGAGCCGTGCCTGCTTTAGGAACAAAGCGGATTAAGCTTCGGGTAAATTACAGTGATGTTTGTGTGAACAATCGGAGATTTTGGGCGTCATGGTGGCACAGAGATAGAGTTGCTGCCTCACAGCGCCAGAGACCCGGGTTCGATCCTGACTACGGGTGCTGTCTGTACGGAGTTTGTACCTTCTCCCCGTGACCTGCGTGGGTTTTCTCCGGGTGCTCTGGTCTCCTCCCACATTTCAAACACCTGCAGGTTTACAAGTTAATTGGCTTCATTAAAATTGTAAATTGTCCCTCCTGTGTGTGTGTGTAGGATAGTGTTAATGTACGGGGTGATCGCTGGTCGGCATGGACTCGGTGGGCCGAAGGGCCTGTTTCCGTGCCGTATCTCTAAACTAAACTAAAAAGTGGAGGCAGTTTTGGAATGATTCAATAGACAATAGACAATAGACAATAGGTGCAGGAGTAGGCCATTCGGCCCTTCGAGCCAGCACCGCCATTCAATGTGATCATGGCTGACCATCCACAATCAGTACCCCGTTCCTGCCTTCTCCCCAGATCCCCTGACTCTGCTATTTTTAAGAGCCCTATCTAGCTCTCTCTTGAAAGCATCCAGAGAACCGGCCTCCACCGCCCTCTGAGGCAGAGAATTCCACCGAGGTTCAATGGTGCTTTATTGACTTGCATTGACAGGTCTGAAGAAGGGTCTTGACTGGAAACGTAATGACGTTCCTTCTCTCTGCTAAATGTGGTAAACACTGCCCGGTCCATCACCGGCTCTGACCTCCCCACCATCGAAAGGATCTACAGGAGTCGCTGCCTCAAAAAGGCAGCCAGCATCATCAGAGACCCACACCACCCTGGCCACGCTCTCATTTCACCCCTGCCAGAAGAAGGTACAGGAGCCTGAAAACTGTAATGTCCAGGTTCAGGAACAGCTTCTTCCCCACAGCCTTCAGGCTATTAAACACTACAACCTCAAAATAGACTCTGAATTACATATTGTCTGAAGAAGGGTCTCGACCCGAAACGTCATCCATTCCTTCTCTCCAGAGATGCTGCCTGTCCCGCTGAGTTACTCCAGCATTTTATATCTATCTTCTGAATTACATAGACTTGAGGACATTGGTTTTGTCTTTTTGCACTATTATAGTTGGTGGGGTTTAAGTGTGTGTGTGTGTGTGCGTGTGTGTCCGTGTCTGTGTCTGTGAGAGAGTGTGTGTATCTGTGTGTGTGAGAATGTATGTGTGAGAGTGTGTGTGAGTGTCAGTGTGTGTGTGTGTGAGAGAGTGTGTGTGTGAATCTGTGAGTGTGTGTGTCTGTGAGTGTGTGTGGGTCTGTGTGTGTGTATTTGTGTGTGTGTCTGTGAGTGTGTGTGTGTGTATGTGTATGTGTGTGTGTGTGTGTGTGTGTGTGAATCTGTGTGAGTGTGTGCGTGTGTGTATATGTGTGAGTGTGTGTGTCTCTCTGTGTGTGTCTGTGAGTGTGTGTCAGTGTGAGACGTCCACTGCCAATGCATCTGACAGGACAGGAGCGTGTGTGTGGCAGGAAGATTGGAAGGAGAGAGGGGGGAGCCAACTCGCCTGCCATTCAGCAACACACCAATGAATTTAAGTGCAATCTGGAGATCTGGCCTTATATGGCTTGTGGGTAGATGGGGTGACGAGCTACCTGCAGATTCTCGCAACCAATGAGTGCTATAGCGGCGTTACATCAGCGAGTGGCGATGAGTGGTGAGCGTAACAATGCAGCTAGCAGCCTAGTCTTCACTGTCTTGTCCAAGTTGCACCGGTCTATGGACTAGGCTCCAATACACCACACAAACTGCAAGACCGGCCTGCCCTGTCATCCACAGAAAGTAAGCAATGTTGTGCTCTATTTGTGTTATTAAATATTAACAACAGCCTGCATTAAAAGCCTCTGTTAAAGCATTGTTGTATCTTTTTAAAGTAATTTTATACCAAGTTTTCATTAAACCTCTGTTAATATTTTTCTGTGCCAGCAAGCCTCTGTTAAATCTGCACTTTGCATTAAGCTTCTCTGTTAATATATATATTTTAATCTGCATTAAAACCCTCTTTTTAATATTTTTTTAAAACCAGCAGTCTGCATTCAACGCTTCTGTTAAAAGTATTTTCGTTTTTACCAGCTCTCTGCATTAAACCCCTCTGTTATAGTATTTTTTTAATGTCTGCATTGAACTCCTCTGTTTAAAAGCATTGCATTAGCCAGGGGTTTGTGCTAAAACTGCTGTGTTAAAGTAACGTGCTGCAGAAATGTGCTTTTTTCCAATAAGGAGGAAGTGTGCAGATGCATTATAGCGGCGTTGGTGGAGAGGGTGTGTGTGTGTAACCATATCAAATGTTACTTTCATTTCTGTGGGGAAACGCAAGCTGGTTCTGAAGGCGAACCCCTTTCGTGAAACTTCATGGGGGGAGAAGAATGTACAAAAAACAAGGAGTCGAGGTCAAAAAGAGAAACGGTTGAATGAAACGTGGGATCTCTCTCCTCTCACTAATAAGTTGGGCCTAATATCTGCAAAACCTCCTCCAACCCTGAAGACTGCAGCTCTTTTAAGAGTCTTTACATATAATGTAGAGAGGGAACCCCCCTCACTCGAGGTGTGTGTGTGTGTGTGATTTCAGCAGAAATATAGTGAATATTTCCTCCTGTTTAATCCTCCTGTTTAAATTCCATTTGGGATATTTTGGAGGACCAAGAATACTCGAATCTCCATAGATTTTTTTTTGGACTGCAAACAATTAAAAATTTTTTTTTAGCAATTTCCAAGAATGACAATTTTACAATTAACCTGATGGTGCAGGATTTTAGAATATAGATCCTCATTTTCTTATTGATTTTGATGTCTTTGGCTTTATGAGTAGCAATGTGACGTGTGATTTGCAAGCTATTAGGGTCTCGACCCGAAACGTCACCTATCCCTTCGCTCCAGAGATGCTGCCTCACACGCTGAGTTTCTCCAGCATTTTTGTCTACCTGCAAGCTATCACTAATTTGATGCATTTTTCTGCAGTTTGAGCAAAATTGTTAGCCTTCCTCCTTCAGATGTACAAGGTTGTACACAGATTCCACTCGTGTGAGAGTTTAGGACCAGAGGGCACAGCCTCTGAATAAAAGGATGTATCTTTAGAAAGGAGATGAGGAGGAATTTGTGTAGGAAGGAACTGCAGATACTGGTTTAAACTGAAGATAGACACAAAAAGCTGGAGTAACTCAGTGGGACAGGCAGCATCTCTGGAGAGAAGGAATGAATGGGTGACGTTTCGGGTTGAATGTGGAGACATTTCTCCAGTTAGAGGGTGGCGAATCTGTGGACTTCATTGCCACAGACGGCTGTGGAGGCCAGGTTAATGGAGCATTTTTAAGGTGCAGATAGGCAGGTTCTTGATTAGTACGGGTGTCAGGGGTTATGGGGAGAAGGCAGGAGAATGGGGTTGAGAGGGAAAGATAGATCCGCCTTGATTGAATGGCGGAGTAGACTAGATGGGCCGCATGGCCTAATACTGCTTCTATCACTTATGAACATTTCGTGGGTGACATGCCTAATATCTCACAACAAAGATAGACACAAAAAGCTACAAGTCTGGCATCGTCTCTGGAGAAAAGGTATAGGTGACGTTTTAGGTCGAGACCCTTCTTCAGACCTGATGAAGAGTCTCGACCCAAAACATCACCCATTCCTTCTCTCCAGAGATGCTGCCTGTCCCGCTGAGTTGCTCCAGCATTTTGCGTCTTATCTTCGGTGTAAACCAGCATCTGCAGTCCCTTCTTACACAATGTTCTTTCTGCGACTCCAACGAGGTTGTTGTTGGACGTTTGTGGTTCGTGAATCCTGTCGATTAATTGACCTAGGGTAGAACAGTAACCAACGATAAACAGTGGCGCAGCGGTAGAGTTGCTGCCTCACAGCGCCGGTGACCCGGGTTCAATCCTGACTACGGGTGCTGTCTGTACGGAGTTTGTACGTTCACGTGACTGGCGTGGGTTTTCTCCGGTTTCCTCCCACACCCCAAAGACATGCAGGTTTGTAGGTCAATTGGCTTCAGTAAATACAATGCCCTCCATAATGTTTGGGACAAAGACCCATCATTTATTTGTTTGTCTCTGTACTTCACAATTTGAGATTTGTAATAGAAAAAAATCACACGTGGTTAAAGTGCACATTGTCAGATTTTAATATAGGCCATTTTTATACAAATACAGCAGTGTTTATACATAGTCTCCCCCCCCCCCCCCCCCCCCCCCCCCCCCTAATGTTTGGGACACAGCAATGCCATGTAAATGAAAGTAGTCATGTTTAGTATTTTGTTGCATATCCTTTGCATGCAATGACTGCTTGAAGTCTGCGATTCATGGACATCACCAGTTGCTGGGTGTCTTCTCTGGTGATGCTCTGCCAGGCCTGTATTGCAGCCATCTTTAGCTTATGCTTGTTTTGGGGGCTAGTCCCCTTCAGATTTCTCTTCAGCATATAAAAGGCATGCTCAATTGGGTTCAGATCGGGTGATTGACTTGGCCACTCAAGAATTGACCATTTTTTAGCTTTGAACAACTCTTTTTTTGCTTTGGCAGTATGTTTGGGATCAATGTCTTGCTGTAGAATGAACTGCCGGCCAATGAGTTTTGAGGCATTTGTTTGAACTTGAGCAGATAGGATGTGTCTATACACTTCAGAATTCATTATGCTACTACCATCAGCAGTTGTATCATCAATGAAGATAAGTGAGCCAGTACCTTCAGCAGCCAGACATGCCCAGGCCATAACACTCCTACCACTGTGTTTCACCGATGAGGTGGTATGCTTTGGATCTTTGGCAGTTCCTTCTCTCCATACTTTGCTCTTGCCATCACTCTGATATGTTAATCTTTGTCTCATCCGTCCACAAGACCTTTTTCCAGAACTGTGGTTGTTCTTTTAAGTATTTCTTGGCAAACTGTAACCTGGCCATCCTATTTTTGCGGCTAACCAATGGTTTGCATCTTGCAGTGTAGCCTCTGTATTTCTGTTCATGAAGTCATCTGTGGACAGTGGTCATTGGCAAATCCACACCTGACCCCTGAAGAGTGTTTCTCATCTGTCGGACAGGTGTTGGGGGATTTTTCTTTATTATAGAGAGAATTCTTCTGTCATCAGCTGTGGAGGTCTTCCTTGGCCTGCCAGTCCCTTTGCGATTAGTAAGCTCACGAGCGCTCACTTTCTTCTTAATGATGTTCCAAACAGTTGATTTTGGTAAGCCTAAGGTTTGGCTGATGTCTCTAACAGTTTTATTCTTGTTTCTCAGTCTCATAATGACCCCTTTGACTTTCATTGGCACAACTTTGGTCCTCATGTTGATAAACAGCAATAAAAGTTTCCAAAGGTGATGGAAAGACTAGGTGCTGAGAGCTCTCTTATACCTGCATTAAGGAGGCATTTAAACACACCTGAGCAATTACAAACACCTGTGAAGCCATGTGTCCCAAACATTATGGCGCCCTGAAATGGGGGAACTGTGTATAAACACAGCTGTGATTTCTACAAAATGTATATTTAAAAAAAGACCCTTTAATCAAATCTGACGATGTGCACTTTAACCACATGTGATATATATTTTTTTCTTTTTTTTCCCCTCCTATTACAAATCTCAAATTGTGGAGTACAGCGGCAAATAAATAAATGATAGGCCTTTGTCCCAAACATTATGGAGGGACCTGCAGTAAATTGTCCCTAGTGTGTGTTGGTGGTCCGCACGGACTCGGTGGGCCGAATGGCCTGTTTCTGCGCTGTATCTTTACAATTGGGATTGTCATATCGTGGCCGAGAATCGCTTGTTGCTTGGATTTAGAGGTTACAATCTGATATTTGAAATCGCACAATTTAAAAAAAAAAAAAGCTGAGAAAATGCTGCCGTAAAGAATGAGGTTGATAATTTAAGAATCTAGAGCCACTCGACATAAAACAATGCTTTTTTTTTGTGGCTGATTATATTTTGTTTTTCTATCCTTATTCATAAGTCATAGGAGCAGAATTAGGCCATTTGGCCCTTTGAGTTTTCTCTGCCATGGTTGATCTATCTTTCCTAATTCTCCTGCCTTCTCCCCATAATCCCTGACACCTGTGCTAATCAAGAATTTGAGTAGGCTGGGACTCTATTCCCTGGAGCGCAGGAGGATGAGGGGGTGATCTTATAGAGTGGAGGTGTATAAAATCATGAGAGGAATAGATCGGGTAGATGCCCAGAGTAGGTGAATTGAGGAATTAGGTTTAATGTGAAGGGGAAAAGATTTATTAGGAATCTGAGAGGTAACCTTTTCCACCAAAGGGTGGTGGGTGTATGGAACAAGCTGCCAGAGGAGGTAGTTGAGGGTGGGACGATCCCAACGTTTAAGAAACAGTTAGACAAGTACATGGATAGTACAGGTACATGCACCCGCTGAGTTTCTCCAGCACTTTTGTCTACCAGGGTACATGGATAGGACAGGTTTGGAGGGATATGGACCAAGCGCAGGCAGATGGGACTAGTGTAGCTGGGACATGTTGGCCGGTGCGGGCAAGTTGGGCTGAAGGGCCTGTTTCCATGCTGTACGACTCGAGTACCTGACTCCACTACTTCTTCTGACAGCCCGAAGATAGACACAAAATGCTGGAGTAACTCAGCGGGACAGGCAGCATCTCTGGTGAGAAGGAATGGGTGACGTTTCGGTTCGAAACCCTTCTTCAGACTGAGATTCGGGAGGGGGAGACAAAGAGATAAAGAATGCAAGGTGTGAAAATGCGGCATCAAAGGGGACGAATTGTTGGCTTGGAGAAGGTGACAACGAGGCATTCAAAGATAAAATTTAATCAGGAGGACAGTCAGACTGGTCGGAGAACCAAGACGGGAAGAGATGGTGGGAGAGATGGGAAAAGCAAGGGTTACTTGAAGTTAGAGAAGTCATTGTTCATACCACTGGGGTGTAAGCTGCCCAAGCAAAATATGAGGTGTTGTTCCTCCAATTTGTGCTGGACCTCACTCTGACAATGGAGGAGGCCCAGGACTGAAAGGTCAATATGAGAATGGGAAGGGGCGTCAAAGTGTTTAGCAACCGGGAGATCAGGTAGGTTTAGGCAGACTGAGCGGAGGACTACAATCGGAAGCCACATCTCCAGCTCCGGTGTAGATTCCCAGCCTCACGAGGTGCTTGAGATAAAAGCAAAGGTCGGCAAAAATGCTGGAGAAACTCAGCGGGTGAGGCAGCATCTATGGAGCGAAGGAATAGGGGACGCTTCGAGTCGAGACCCTTAAGGGTGAGGCAGCATCTATGGAGCGAAGGAATGGGTGACGTTTCAAGTCGAGACCCGGAGGCATCTATGGAGTGAAGGAATGGGTGACGTTTCGGGTCGAGACCCGGAGGCATCTATGGAGTGAAGGAATGGGTGACGTTTCGGGTCGAGACCCGTAAGGGTCTCGACCCGAAACGTCACCCATTCCTTCGCTCCATAGATGCTGCCTCACCCTTAAGGGTCTCGACTCGAAACGTCACCGATTCCTTCGCTCCATAGATGCTGCCTCACCCTTAAGGGTCTCGACTCGAAACGTCACCGATTCCTTCGCTCCATAGATGCTGCCTCACCCTTAAGGGTCTCGACTCGAAACGTCACCTATTCCTTCGCTCCATAGATGCTGCCTCACCCTTAAGGGTCTCGACTCGAAACGTCACCGATTCCTTCGCTTCATAGATGCTGCCTCACCCTTAAGGGTCTCGACTCGAAACGTCACCTACTCCTTCGCTCCATAGATGCTGCCTCACCCTTAAGGGTCTCGACTCGAAACGTCACCTATTCCTTCGCTCCATAGATGCTGCCTCACCCGCTGAGTTTCTCCAGCATTTTTGCCGACCTTCGATTTTTCCAGCATCTGCAGTTCCTTCTTAAACATTGAGATAAAAGCACTTCACGTTCTTCCAACCCCGCTTGTGTTTATTTATTGCAGATTTTCCATCTCTTTAATTATTGTCAGGAGCTTTATGCAACTTTTCCTGTCGCTATTCAGGGAAAACAAGTTTAAAGTGCAGGAAGGAACTTCAGATGCTGGTTTAAACATTTTTTTTTTTTCTCGGAAGAAGGGTCTTGACCCGAAAACGTCACGCATTCCTTCTGTCCAGAGATACTGCCTGTCCTGCTGAGTTACTCCAGCTCTTTGTGTCTATCTTCGGATTAAATCGGCATCGGCACTTCCTTCCTGCACAGTTCAAAGAACATGTAAGGCACGTACACAGAAAAATCTGAATGAAATTAGCACTGGTTTGTTCCAGCTGCAGATAATGTGAGCAGAAAAAGTACAGAAACATAGAAAATAGGTGCAGGAGGAGGCCATTCGGCCCTTTGAGCCAGCACCGCCATTCATTGTGATCATGGCTGATCGTCCCCTATCAATAACCCGTGCCTGCCTTCTCCCCATATCCCTTGACTCCACTAGCCACTAGAGCTCTATCTAGCTCTCTCTTAAATCCATCCAGTGACTTGGCCTCCACTGCCCTCTGTGGCAGGGAATTCCACAAATCCACAACTCTCTGGGTGAAAAGGTTTTTTCTCACCTCAGTCTTAAATGACCTCCCCTTTATTCTAAGACTGTGGCCCTTGGTTCTGGACTCGCCCAAAAGTAATTCAAATAAACCTGCTCGAAGAAGAGTCTGACGAAGGGTCTCGAACTGAAACGTCGCCCATTCCTTTACTCCAGAGATGCTGCCTGACCCGCTGAGTTACTCCAGATTTTTAATATTCATTGTACTGTTCTTTTTACACCGTGCATTTATTTGTACCCTTCCCTCTCTTGTTTCCCTCTCCCCCTGACTATGTCTGAGGAAAGGTCTCGACCCGAATCGTCACACATTTCCTTCTCTCCAGAGATGCTGCCTGTCCCGCTGAGTCACTCCAGCATCCTGTGTCCATCTTTGATTTTGAAATAAGGAACGTCTGTGAAGATGGACACAAAATGCTGGAGTAACTCAGCGGGACAGGCAGCATCTCTGGAGAGAAGGAATGGGTGACGTTTCGGGTCGAGACCCTTCTTCAGACTCATTCTTCAGAATCGACAAAATTGCTGGAGGAACTCAACGGGTGCGGCAGCATCTATGGATTCCTTCGCTCCATAGATGCTGCCTCACCCGCTGAGTTTCTCCAGCATTTTTGTGTATCTTCGATTCTCCAGCATCTGCAGTTCCTTCTTGAACTAAGCAGATGCTGTACAAATGCAAACTGCAGCCCCATCAATCTGAAGAAGGGTTTTGGCCCGAAACGTTGCCTATTTCCCTCCCTCCATAGATGCTGCCGCACCCGCTGAGTTTCTCCAGCAATTTTGTCTACCTTCCATTCTCCAGCATCTGCAGTTCCTTCTTGATCATTCTTCAGAATGTCCGTGTAGCTTGGGCAAGGATTTGCACAAAGATCGGGGAGTATCATGTACTTCCTGCTCAATCATTTTTTGGTCTTGTTGACTTCAATAAATAATAATAATAATGGATGGGATTTATATAGCGCCTTTCTAATACTCAAGGCGCTTTACATCGCATTATTCATTCACTCCTCAGTCATACTCGGTGGTGGTAAGCTACTTCTGTAGCCACAGCTGCCCTGGGGCAGACTGACGGAAGCGTGGCTGCCATTCTGCGCCTACGGCCCCTCCGACCACCAGGAACATAATATAACATAATAGAACATAAGCAGCAGGAACATAATATTGGGTGAGAGCTGGTCGCTACTTTTCATAACAACCCTGAGGGAACCCATCCCAGAGTTATTTGGTTGTTTTGAAATGATTCAAGGAACATTGAGGAACATTTTCCATCATTGCGCAATAACATTGGCTATTAAGAATATAGGGTGTACTGCCCCAGACCGATCAACAACACTTGAGATTGTAGGGAACGAAAGCTGGAAAATCCGCTGAGTGACAGGCCTTCAAAAATGTCTATTCTTTAGGGCGCTACGGTGGCGCAGCGGGTAGAGCTGCTGCCTCACAGCGCCAGAGACCTGGGTTTGGTCCTGACTACGGACGCTGTTGGGAGAGTCCAGAACCAGGGGTCACACTGTTTAAGAATAAGGGGTCGGCCATTTTGGAGTGTGATGAGGATTTTCACTCAGAGTTGTGAATCTGTGGAATTCTCTGCCACAGAAGGCAGTGGAGGCCAATTCACTGGATGTTTTCAGGAGAGAGTTAGATTTAGCTCTTAAGACTAACGGAATCAAGGGATATGGAGAGAAAGGATGAACGGGCTAGTGATTCTGGATGATCAGCCATGATCATATTGAATGGCAGCGTTGGCTCGAAGGGCCAAATTACCTCCTCCTGCACCCACTTTCTAGGTTTCCATGTAAACATAACCATGACATCCTTTCTTGCAGCAGCACAACAGAATATGTAAACATAGTACGCTGTAAACAATATAATAAACGAGAGGTGTAAACATCCACACATATTATATATTAAAAAAAATACACACATACATGTACATAATTCACCACAGTGTATTTATACAGCAAGTGTGAGTGAGTGTGAGAATGCGAGTGAGAGTGCGTGAGTGAGAGTGCTTGAGTGATAATGTGTGAGTGCGTGCGTGAGTGAGTGCCTGCATGCGTCTCTACCTCCCAACCTCACCCTATCCCTCAACACTCGGCTCCAGATCCCTCGGTTCTATCAAGATGCAGCACAGACCACCACAGGAGATCCATTCTCCCTGTGGCTATCAAACTGTACAACTCCTCCCCCTTCTGTCGTGGGATAGACTGACTCTCGAACCCGGTTCGATCCCGATTACGGACGCTGTCTGTACGGAGTTTGTACGTTCTCCCCGTGACCTGCGTGGGTTTTCTCCGAGATCTTTGGTTGCCTCCCACACTCCAAAGACGTACAGGTTTGTAGGTTAATTGGCTTGGTGTAAAATGTAAAAATGTCCCTAGTGTGTGTCGGATAGTGTTAGTGTGCCGGGATCGCTGATCGGCACGGGCTCGGTGGGCTGAAGGGTCTAATAGTTTAGTTTAGAGGTCCAGCGTAGAAACAGACCCTTCGGCCCAACGAGTCCATGCTGACCAGTGATCACCACGTATCCTACACACACACTAGGGGTGATTTACAGAAGCCAATTAACCCACAAATCTGTGCGTCTTTGGGATGTGGGAGGAAACCGGAGCATCCGGAGAAATCCCACGGGGAGAACGTACAAACTCCATCCCTAGTCCGGATCGAACCCGGGTGCGTGGGTCTGTGAGGCTGCAACTCTACTGCTGCGCCACGGTGCCGCCCGTGATGGAAGGAATAGTCATGGAGATTGTTTCTGGGGGATTTTAACTGTGGCTGCATCTGGCTGTTTGTCTAAAACAGCCATTTTTTTTCCTCTGACTCCCTGGTGGAAATCCTCCTGATGGATTGTGAAGGTAATTCTGCTAAATTTAACTCGGCAACTCCCCCAGCTTTGTGACGTTATGACAACTGTCGGGAAGACCCAATCCTGGCAGATATTAGGGTGGGGAACCGTGCGCAGGGAAAACTTCCCTTTAGAATGTTTAGAAAGATAGATGTTGTCAGAGTTATGCCCACAGCATTATTGCAAAGGTATGATGAGCATTTGACTGCGCTGGGCCTGTACTCACTCGCTGGAGTTTAGAAGAATGAGGGAGGGGAAATCATTGAAACTACCGAATAGTGAAAGGCTTGAATAGAGTGGATGTGGAGGGGATGTACCTTTAAGGGCCTGTCTCAGCCTCAGAATTAAAGGATGTACCTTTAAGGGCCTGTCCCACTGGGGCATCATTTACGCGTCACGCAGGTGGCGAGCGAAGATTTTGAAAATCCCAAAATCCTGGGGCGCCGCGCGCGACCGTGCGTCGCTACCTACGTCACCACGCATCATGCGCGCGTAATGCACGCCATGCGCGCGTCGCGACACGTAAATTATGTAGCGCAAATGAAACCCAAGTGGGACGGGTCCTTCAGGAAGGAGATGAGGAGGAATTTCTTTAGCCCGAGGCCAGTGAATCTGTGGAATTGATTGCCACAAACGGCTATGACTAGGGTTGCCAACTGACCAGTATTAGCCGGGACATCCCGTATATTGGGCTAAATTGTTTTTTCCCGTACGGGACCGCCCTTGTCCCGTATTCGACTGCTGCTACTCGGGTCGAGGGCACTGTCGTGTCTTGCCCTGTCTCACCCGTCCCGACATAGTGCAGCCCATGGAGTGCAGCAGCAGCAGCCCCTCGCCCGTGGCCCCGTCGGTCGTCAGTCCGGCCAGCTGTCCGACCTTCAGACCTTCGCTGACCGCCGACACCCCCACCACCACCCCTTCCTTCTCACGGCCGATCATCATTTAAATTCAAAAAGGTTATTTATGATTCAACCAATTCTAATTTTTATGTAGGAAGGAACTGCAGGTGCTGGTTTAGACTGAAGGTAGACAAAATGCTGGAGTAACTCAGCGGGTCAGACAGCATCTCTGCATAGAAGGAATGGGTGACGTTTCGGGTCGAGACCCTTCTTCAGACCTGAAGATGGGTCTCGAACCGAAACGTCACCCATTCCTTCTTTGCAGAGATGCTGCCTGTCCCGCTGAGTTACTCCAGCATTTTGTGTGTCTGTCTTCTAATTCTTCACAAATTCATAAGTTATAGGAGCGGAATTAGGCCATTCGGCCCATCGAGTCCACTACGCCATTGAATCATGGCTGATCTCTGCCACCTAACCCCATTTTCCTGCCTTCTCCCCATAACCTGAGACCCGATCTAATCAAGAATTTGTCTATCGTGGCATTAAACGATTCTTGTGAATCGTTCTTTAGAATATCCAGTGGACTGGGAGATCTTGTGATATTAATTAAGTATTGAGCATGGGATTAGTGCTGGTCACGTCATTGTCACAGGAGGAATAGGGGATTCAGTTTATCAAAATTAATCTGATCTTAGTTTGTTCCCAATTATTCCAGCTCATTTGCTGCAGGCACGCTTTAGTTTAGCTTTGGGATACAGAGCGGAAACAGGCCCTTCGGCCCACCGAGTCGGCACCGACCTGCGATCCTTGCACATTAACACTATCCTACACACACTAGGGACAGTTTGCACAGACACCAAGTATACAAACCCAAACCAATTAACCTACAAACCTGCACGTCTTTGGGGTGCGGTCACGGGGAGAACGTACAAACTCCTTACAGACAGCACCTGTAATCGGGATCGAACCGGGTTCGAGAGTCAGTCTATCCCATGACAGAAGGGGGAGGTGTTGTACAGTTTGATAGCCACAGGGAGAATGGATCTCCTGTGGTGGTCTGTGCTGCATCTTGATGGAACCGAGGGATCTGGAGCCGAGTGTTGAGGGATAGGGTGAGGTTGGGAGGTAGAGACGCATGCAGGCACTCTCACTCACTCACGCACTCTCACTGTCTCACTCACACTCGCTGTATAAATACACTGGTGAATTATGCACATGTATGTGTGTATTTTTTTAAATATATAATATGTGTGGATATTTACACCTCTCGTTTATTATATTGTTTACAGCGTACTATGTTTACATATTCTGTTGTGCTGCTGCAAGAAAGGATGTCATGGTTATGTTTACATGGAAACCTAGAAAGTGGGTGCAGGAGGAGGTAATTTGGCCCTTCGAGCCAACACCGCCATTCAATATGATCATGGCTGATCATCCAGAATCACTACCCCGTTCATCCTTTCTCTCCATATCCCTTGATTCCGTTAGCCTTAAGAGCTAAATCTAACTCTCTCTTGAAAACATCCAGTGAATTGGCTTCCACTGCCGTCTGTGGCAGAGAATTCCACAGATTCACAACTCTCTGGGTGAAAAATCCTCATCACACTCCAAAATGGCCGACCCCTTATCCTTAAACTGTGTGTGACCCCTGGTTCTGGACTCTCCCAACATGGGGAGCATTTTTCCTGCATCTAGCCTGGCCAATCCCTTGATAGTTTTAGTATTATAAAGTGTTATTAAAGTTGGGAAGCGAGGACATAGGTTCAAGGTGAAGGGGAAAAGGATAGGAATCTGAGGGGTGACTTTTTCCACACAAAGGGTGGTGGGTGTATGGAACAAGCTGCCAGAGAAGGTAGTTGAGGCTGGGACTGTCCCAAACCTTTAAGAAACAATTAGACAGGTTCATGGATAGGACGGGTTTGGAGGGATATGGCTGAACGCGGGCAGATGGGACTAGTGTAGCTGGGACATGTTGGTCGGCGTGGGCAAGTTGGGATGAATGGCCTGTTTCCGCGCTGTATCACACTGTGGCTCTAAGCCAGCGTGACGTGTATCCTGGTTGTGAGTTGTACATCCGTTGCCCCAGGCTTCCTGCCACTGCTGAGCCGTGACTCATCACCTTCCTGCGGTACATGCGATCTTAACACTTAACTTTTATTTCCCCAACAGCAACAGCAGCAGCAGCAACAACAGAGCAGCAACAACGGGAGGCTCGTGCAGTTCAGAAATGTCTGTGGTCAATACGCAGGCACCCATCGGGGTCACGGGCCGACCTCTGGCAGACGGCCCTCTCCTTCGCCCTGAGTCCCCAGCCAGGTACGAGGCGACAACTTCAAATACGTATTGCACACAATTGGTATGCGACAAATTTTGGATCCCGCCTTGAAATGATTACAACGGCCCTGTTTCACGGGCGGCACGGTGGCGCAGCGGTAGAGTTGCTGCCTCACAGCGCCAGGGACCCGGGTTCGATCCTGACTACGGGTGCTGTCTGTACGGAGTTTGTACGTTCTCCCCGTGACCTGCGTGGGTTTTCTCCGGGTGCTCCGGTTTCCTCCAACACTCCAAAGATGTCCAGGTTTGTTGGTTAATTGGCTTCTGTAAATTATCCCTTGTATGTGTGGGTTAGAACTAGTGTACGGGTGATCGCTGGTCGACCCGGAGCCAGTGGGTCGAAGGGCCTGTTTCCACGCTGCAACTCTAAAGTCTATGTCTGTCTGAAAACATATTTTACAAAGGCTGGTGCTGATGGGACATGTTGTTCGGTGTGGGAAAGTTGGGCCGAAGGGCCTGTTTCCATGCCATATCTATAAACCCAGTGGATATATTGCACAATTGTGGAATTCTCTGCCTCAGGAGGCAGTGGAGGCCGATTCTCTGGATACTTTCAAAAGAGCTTGATAGAGCTCTTAAAAATAGCTGAGTCGGGGGATATGGGGAGAAGGCAGGAACGGGGTACTGATTGTGGATGATCAGCCATGATCACATTGAATGGCGGTGCTGGCTCGAAGGGCCAAATGGCCTACACCTGCACCTGGTGTCTATTGTAAGGCAGAGATAGTTAGATTCTTGATTAGTATCGGGGGTTATGGGGTGAAGGCAGGAGAATACGGTTGGGAGGGAGAGATAGATCAGCCATGATTGAATGGCGGAGTGGACTCGATGGGCCGAATGGCCCCACTCTGCTCCTATCACTTGGGACCTTGTAACTATAACTAAACTAAAAGCCGTTTGCTTGGGAGTAGTTGAAGGGGCATGCTTGGTGTTTAAGATGTGCGTGACCTTGCACCTATTTTGCTGTCTTCCTTAGTGAGGAATGCGTTAATCATGGCTCTGTGCTGCAGCCTGAGTAACAAACCAATTACACTCGAAGGAGAGCTCTCCTAACATGCTCATTACGAGTGAGTCATTAGTGAAGCACTTCATGTATACCGCCAGCATAGTAAACCAGTTGGACACGGCACGGCCAAATATGCGGGTGAGAAATCTTTGTCAGTATGGTTGTAAAAATGCACTGGTGTAGGTCATGGGAGGTATGAACAGGTTTGTGATCGGGCTGCATTCCATTCCAGTCCTTTGTCTACAGAACAAGCCTGTCTCCACCTCTTGGCTTGGTTAGCAGCTTATTAGACTGTGGAGAGACAGCGTGGACACGGGTCACTCGGCCCCACCTTGTACCCGCGGAACAGCGGTCACCGCGTTCGTCAGCACCCCCCGACACCCGACACCCGCTCGGGACAATTCACAATCTCGCAGAAGCCAATTAACCTTCAAGCCTGCACGTCTTTGGAGTGTGGGAGGAAATTGGAGTAAACATAGAAAATAGGTGCAGGAGTAGGCCATTCGACCCTGCACCGCCATTTAATATGATCATGGCTGATCATCCAACTCAGTATCCTGTACCTGCCTTCTCTCCATACCCCCTGATCCCTTTAGCCACAAGGGCCACATCTAACTCCCTCTTAAATATAGCCAATGAACTGTGGCCTCAACTACCTTCTGTGGCAGAGAGTTCTAGAGACTCACCACTCTCTGTACTTGAGACTCTTGAAAGGCGCCCATAAATAAAATGTATTATTATTATTACTACTTGGAGAAAGCGAGCTGGGAGAACGTGCAAACTCAGTACAGATAGCACCCGTAGTCAGGATGGAACCCGGGTCTCTGGCGCCATGAGGCAGCAGCTCTACCGCTGCGCCACCGTGCCGCACCTAGCAAGCCCCTTGTTCTCATCCCTGGCAAGAGACGTGCAATGTTATCTTCCCCGGAAAAGTGCCTTGTCTGCGGGAGAGGTCAGCTTGTCCGTACGTTCGTCAGGTTGATCTGTAAATCATTTGGATTTGGTCAGAGCTCTGGTTAGTTATTGTGCTACATCATTCTTCTACTCAGGGACTTTGTACCAAGGGGCCATCAAAATCAGCACACTCTTATCTACTTTGTGGGTGGGGGGGGGGAAGGACACCAAGTGCTGGACGAACTCAGCTGAATAGGTCATAAGGGATAGGAGTAGAAATAGGCCATTTGGCCCATCAAGTCTACTCCGCCATTCAATCATGGCTGATCTATCTCTCCATCCTAACCCCATTCTCCTGCCTTCTCCCCATAACCCCCGTCACCCGCACTGATCAAGAATCTATCTCTGCCTTAACAATATCCACTGATTTGCGGATATTTTTGCTGGAGTATTGTGAGCAGTTTTGGTCCCCTAATTTGAGAAAGGACATTCTTGCTATTGAGGGAGCGCAGCGTAGGTTTACAAGGTTAATTCCCGGGATGGTGGGGCTGAGAGAATGGAGCGGCTGGGCTTGTACACAATAGTTTAGAAGGATGAGAGTGGATCTTATTGAAGCATATAAGATTATTCAGGGTTTGGACACGCTAGAGGCAGGAAACGTGTTCCCGATGTTGGGGGAGTCCAGAACCAGGGGCCACAGTTTAAGAATAAGGGGTCAGCCATTTAGAACGGAAACGAGGAAATGCTTTTTCTCACAGAGTTGTGTGGCTCAGAGGGTGGTGGAGGACAGTTCTCTGGATACTTTCAAGAGAGAGTTAGATAGTGCTCTTAAAGATAGCGGAGTCAGAGGGTATGGGGAGAAGTCAGGAACGGGGTACTGATTGGGGATGATCAACCATGATCACATTGAATGGAGGTGCTGGCTCGAAGGGCCGAATGGCCTACTCCTGCACCTATTGTCTATGGCCTCCACAGCCTTCTGTGGCAATGAATTCCACAGATTCACCACCCTCTGACTACAGAAAATTCTCCTCATCTCCTTAAAGGAACGTCCTTTAATTCTGAGGCTGTAACCTCTAGTCCTAGACTCTCCCACTAATGGAAACATCCTCTCCACATCCACTCTGTCCCACCCTTTCACTACTCTGTATCTTTCAATGAGGTCCCCCCTCGTTCTTCTAAACTCCAGCGAGTGCAGGCCCAGTGCCGCCAAACACTCACGAGGGGTTATCCTACTCATTCTTGGGGAGAGCATGGATAGGTGGCTCTCTCTGTCGAGACCCTTCTTCAGACGTTTGAAGAAGGGCCTCGACCCGAAATGTCACCCATTCCTTCTCTCCAGAGATGCTGCCTGTCTCGCTGAGTTACTCCAGCGTTTTGTGCCTATCTCCGGTTTAAACCAGCGTCTGCAGTTCCTTCCTAATTGAAAACCAAGCACAAGGCTTGTTGTGGAAGTTCGGTTCAGGCAGTAAGCAAATAATGACAGAGTTTATTGTCCTTGAGTTTAGACAGGGTGTCAATAGGGTGCAGAAGTTAATGATCTGTTACTGTTCATCCTCTGGGCGGTACGGGTGTATCAAAGGTTATATTGACACGCCTAACAAAACTGAATGACTTTCCAATAAAAAACCTAGGTCTAATCTTTCAGTTGTAGAATTGAGGAACCGCAGATGCTGGTTTCTTGGAAATTTGTTCAGTATAGCTCACCCACAGCGATAAAAAATTCAACCGCAGGAAATTTATTAAGTTCGTACAACTATGGGTGGACAAGGGGATGGGGACTGGACTTTGTGCCTTGGGAACCATTGTGGGGGGGGGGATGTTTTTATGTTTACTGTTAAATTCTTTAATGTTGTGTCGTATCTTTATTTTGTGTGCTGCAATGGCAAGTCAAAGTTCACTTCACCAGTTGGTGTATGTGATAATAAATGTCCTTTGTATCCTTGTCAGAAAACGCGACCAAAATATTGTAATGTAGATTTTAGTCTGCGTTTTGTTTTCTCCAGTTTACTTGAGGCTTATTTAGAAAAATTCTTTGAAACTGTTTGGGGGACTTCCTTAAAGTGTTTTGGGAAACGTTTCAAAATGTCTTTGCTTATTCATTTCCTCTTCAACATTTAATTATCAACAGAGAAGGAGGCATAAACTTCACTGTTAGAGAATAATGAGATCAACCCACACACACACACACACGCAGTCACAAAGCATACAAAGAAGAAGGGTCTCGACCTGAAACGTCACCCATTCCGTCTCTCCAGAGATGCTGCCTGTCCCGCTGAGTTACTCCAGCATTTTGTGTCTACCTTCAAATCATACAACGTGGAAACAATCCCTTCGGCCCAACTAATGCTTGCTGGCCAAGATGCCCCATCCAAGTTGGTTCCATTTACCTGGACCCGGCCCATATCAACCTTTCCAAGGCAGAGATAGATAGATTCTTGATTAGTGCGGGTGTCAGGAGATATGTGGAGAAGGCAGGAGAATGGGGTTAGGAGGGAGAGATAGATCAGCCATGATAGAATGGTGGAGTAGACTTGATGGGCTGAATGGCCTAATTCTGCTCTGATCCCTTATTTCCTATCCATGTACTTGTCCAAGTGTCTCTGAAATGCTGTTGGACACAAAGTGCTGGAGTAACAGCGGGACAGGCAGCATCTCTGGAGAGAAGGAATGGGTGACATTTCGGGTCGAGACCCTTCTTCAGACTGATTATTGTACCTGCCTCAACTACTTCATCCTTCTCCTTTATATGCTTTGTGACTGTGCATGTGGGTTGATCTCATCATTCACTAACAGTGAACATTATTCCTCCTCTGTTGATAATTAAATGTTGAAGAAGAAATGAATAAGCCAGGACATTTTGAAACGTTTCCCAAAACACTTTAGGGAAGTCCCCCAAACAGTTTGAAAGGATTTTTCCAAATAAACCTCAAGTAAACTGGAGAGAAAAAACGCCGACTAAAACCTACATTAAATTTTTTTGGCAGCATTTTCTGACCACGGTAAGAACTTAATTTCCTGCGGTTGAAATATTTTTTTTTTTCCCCCCTGTGGGTGAGGTATACTGAACAAATTTCCAGGACTTCATTCCTGAATGCAATTGCCCCATTTGATCCCTGGGAATTTGCACATAAGAATGCTTAGCCTGTCTTTCCAGAGTGTTACCGTTTCGTGACCATTTGGAACAGGGAGTTTTCAGACAAGTCTTATAGAAACTTACAAAATTCTTAAGGGGTTGGACAGGCTAGATGCAGGAAGATTGTTTCCGATGTTGGGGAAGTCCAGAACAAGGGGTCACAGTTTAAGGATAAGGAGGAAATCTTTTAGGACCGAGATGAGAAAAAAAAATTTCACACAGTGGTGAATCTCTGGAATTCTCTCCCGCAGAAGGTAGTTGAGGCCAGTTCATTGGCTATATTTAAGAGGGAGTTAGATGTGGCCCTTGTGGCTAAAGGGATCGGGGGGTATGGAGAGAAGGCAGATACGGGATACTGAGTTGGATGATCAGCCATGATCATACTGAATGGCGGTGCAGGCTCGAAGGGCCGAATGGCCTACTCCTGCACCTAATTTCTGTTTCTATGTAAGCATTAGAGGTTGTTCAATCCAAAAGATATTTAGCAACTTTTCCCAAAACACTTTAGGGAAGTCCCCCAAACAGTTTCAACGGAGTTTTTCTAAATAGGCCCCAAATAAACTGGAGAAAAAATGCAGACTGAAATCTACATAAAAATTCAGAGCGTCCTTGTACGAGACACGGTCTGGGTGGCGCTAGCTGACCCGCAGAGTTAGCGGAGCAAGCGATCGCCCCCTCACCCGTTAGATTTTAGAGATACAGTGCGGAAACAGACCCCACTGAGTCCGCACTAACCTGCGATCCCATACACTAGGAACAATTTACAGAAGCCAATTAACCTACAAACCTGTACGTCTTGGGAGTGTGGGAGGAAACCAGAGCACCCGGAGAAAACCCACGCGGTCACAGGGGGAATGAACAAACTCCGTACAGTCAGCACCCGTAGTCGGGCTCGAACCGGGGTATCTGGCGCTGAGAGGCAGCAACTAAATGTTGTACCCTTTATCTGCACGCGGTGGATGGCTAGATTATAATCACGTATCGTTGTCTCTGACTGGAAATCACATGACAAAAAGCTTTTCACTGTACCTCGACAATAGTAAACTAAACTTCAATAAGCCTCAGGTAGACAAAAGTGCTGGAGAAACTCAGCTGGTGAGGCAGCATCTATGGAGTGAAGGAATAGGTGACGTTTCGGGTCGAGACCCTTCTGGAAACTCAGCTGGTGAGGCAGCATCTATGGAGCGAAGGAATAGGTGACGTTTCGGGTCAAGACCCTTCTGGAAACTCAGCTGGTGAGGCAGCATCTATGGAGCGAAGGAGTAGGTGACGTTTCGGGTCGAGACCCTTCTGGAAACTCAGCTGGTGAGGCAGCATCTATGGAGCGAAGGAATAGGTGACGTTTCGGGTCGAGACCCTTCCGGGTCTCGACCCGAAACGTCGCCTATTTCCTTTGCTTCATAGACGCTGCCTCACCCGTTGAGTTTCTCCAGCATTTTTGCCTAACTTCGATTTTCCAGCATCTGCAGTTCCTTCTTAAACTTCCTCAATAAGCCTCAAGTAAACGAGAGAAGAAACGCGGACTAAAATCGGCATAATGTTTTGGTCGCGTTTTCTGACCGTGGTAAGAACTTAATGAATTTCCTGCGGTTGATTTTTTTTTGGCTCCGGTGGGTGAGGTATTCTGAACAAATTTCCAAGGACATCATTCCTGAATGCAATTGTCCCATTTGATCCCGGGGAATTGTGTGCATAAGAATGCTTGGCCTGTCTTTCCTGAGTGCTACCGTTTGGACATTTCATAACCATTTGGAAAGTGGCATTTCCACATTCCAAGCGACATTTCACACCGGCATTGGAGGCTGTGCAATCCATCAAGTCAAAAGTCTTGCGTGCAAATATCTTGCCGGGTCATTCGCCTAGCGATTATACTATGTTGACAATGAAGGAAATGTCAACAAAGATTATGCCAAGCTCGTAACTTTGGCAGAGAGACCGGTTTAAAATAATGTAAATATCCAATTAGTGTGTCCTCTTTCGAGTCCCTGTCAATGGTTTTGGGGTCGAGCATTCTAAATGGAGGCATTAGGAACTGCAGATGCTGGTGTACGGGGGAAAAAAAGACACAGTGCCGGAGTACCTCTAGTGGGCTGACCCCGTTCGATCCTGACCCCAGGAGAACGGAGTTTGTACTTTCTCTCAGTGACCTCGTGGGTTTTCTCCGGGTGCTCCGGTTTCATAGAAACATAAAAAATAAGTGCATTTGGTCTTTCAAGCCAGCACCGCCATTCATTGTGATCATGGCTGATCATCCACAACCAGTAACCCGTGCCTGCCTTCTCCCCATATCCCTTGATTCCGCTAGCCCCAAGAGCTCTATCTAGCTCTCTTATCAGTCGCAGGGTGACCTGTTTGGTGGTGATTAGTCGCCCAAAGAGCCGTACCTTTTTCTGGTCGCCGCTGGATTTTTAACACGTTGAAAGTTTTCAGCCACCTGCTTGTGACTATGACGGGTGCCAGCAAGTTGCCGAAAAAATCACGTAAGTGGGACAGGCCCTTGAGTGTGACAGATCCCACTCACTTCCTTCCACATCATCGGTGGTCACTCGAAACGTGTATGACTGTCCTCTCATGGAGGACACCTGTGCGTGACTTTGTTTAACGTGGGGAGACTGGTGCACAGACAGCCACCCCACGGTCCTTGACAGATCTGGGTCAGGATCCAGTGGCATGGAGTCCAAGATGACCAGAGACCCTTTTCTGCTGCAGCCTTCATCTGCCTTCCCAGCCGTTGTGACGCTCCACTAAGGTCAGCCATCTTCCTCCGCCTGTTCCACTGTTGAGGTCTTGGTTGGATTGGTCTTTGTCAGAGACCTCCCCCTCGACCTTACCGCCATGGGTGGCCCTACCAGGAGCACAGCTCCAGACGGCATCGCTCTCAGGATCTCAGGTCCACACGAGCTTCTCCACCGCGACAAGGTGACAATCCACAGAGAAGATTCCTGTGCGTGCGTTCAGCTGCTTGTACGTTAAAGCCGCACTGGGACAACATCCAGGCCTCTGGTTCCGTCCGGTCTCTGGTGGGTCCATGTTGTTGCGTTCATCCATCTGGTGCTCTGTTGCTCAGCTACTGGTGAAGCCCAATCAAGGGAGAAAGTTAGTCTGGCCTCTGAGACCAGTTATTTATACCTTGCATACATTCCATTGTAAAGTGGCAGAATTGTTTTGAACTCTGTTGGGGTTTAAACAAACTCCAGAACAGTGGGTAGTCGATGGCCACTGCCTGCCCCTTTTCCGGGCCTATGTCCGTTCCCGCGTGTTCCCTCTCCAGGGGACTTTGGAGTCCTTCCACGAGTAGTTGCTCGACTCAACAGCCAAAAATCTGTAGCCTCCCTTTGATCTGGTATTTTGTTGGTTCACATGCTTGATCAGTGGTGTTTTATCATTAATGTTTTATTATTAATAAACATAACACCATATTATCTAAATGGTGGCCGACTAGGAAAAGGGGAGATGCAGCGAGACCTGGGTGTCATGGTACACCAGTCATTGAAAGTGGGCATGCAGGTGCAGCAGGCAGTGAAGAAAGCGAATGGTATGTTAGCTTTCATAGCAAAAGGATTTGAGTATAGGAGCAGGGAGGTTCTACTGCAGTTGTACAGGGTCTTGGTGAGACCACACCTGGAGTATTGCGTACAGTTTTGGTCTCCAAATCTGAGGAAGGACATTATTGCCATAGAGGGAGTGCAGAGAAGGTTCACCAGACTGATTCCTGGGATGTCAGGACTGTCTTATGAAGAAAGACTGGATAGACTTGGTTTATACTCTCTAGAATTTAGGAGATTGAGAGGGGATCTTATAGAAACTTACAAAATTCTTAAGGGTTTGGACAGGCTAGATGCAGGAAGATTGCTCCCGATGTTGGGGAAGTCCAGGACAAGGGGTCACAGCTTAAGGATAAGGGGGAAATCCTTTAAAACCGAGATGAGAAGAACTTTTTTCACACAGAGAGTGGTGAATCTCTGGAACTCTCTGCCACAGAGGGTAGTCGAGGCCAGTTCATTGGCTATATTTAAGAGGAAGTTAGATGCGGCCCTTGTGGCTAAGGGGATCAGAGGGTATGGAGAGAAGGCAGGTACAGGATACTGAGTTGGATGATCAGCCATGATCATATTGAATGGCGGTGCAGGCTCGAAGGGCCGAATGGCCTACTCCTGCACCTAATTTCTATGTTTCTATTATTAATGTTTAGTGTTTTCTGAGTCATTCGTAACTGTCACTATGTCATATTGTTACTTGTGGGCGGAGCACCAAGGCAAATTCCTTGTATGTGAATACTTGGCCAATAAACGCACTTACTTACTTACACGAACGCTGGTCGCTGCGGGAGGTCGAGTGTTTTGTTGATCAAGTTGGCGTCCTATTAATTTGATGATCGTTTGTTTGTAAACTGTCAACGTGGGCAGCCTTCGATTGTGTTATTAATACTCTGGATGTTTATTTTATTTTATTTTTTTTGAATGAAAGTATTTGTATAATAAAGAACAGTGGCGCAGTGACAGAATTGCTGCCTCACAGCACCAGAGCAATTTGATCGGCAGAGGGTTTAAAAATGTGAAAACAATCCAAAGAATGATCTGGAAGATTTATTTGGAGAATATTAGTCAGAAAGAGAATTGCTTGGAATATCAGGGGCGTTTCAGCTGCACAGTGACACAGAGGCAGATTTGCTGCCTCACGGCGCCAGAGACCCGGGTTCGATCCTGACTGCGGGTGCTGTCTATACGGAGTTTGTACGTTCTCCCCATGACGTGCGTGGGTTTTCTCCGGGTGCTCCGGTTTCCTCCCGCACTCCAAAGACGTGCGGGTTTGTAGGTTAATTGGCTTTGGTAAGTTGTAAAATTGCCCCGAGTGTGTGTGTGTGTGTGTGTGTGTGTGGGTTTCAGCACCTAAGTTACAGAGAAAGATTGAACAAGTTAGGTCTTTATTTTTTGGAGCGCAGAAGGTTAAGGGGGGGGGACTTGATAGAGGTCTTTAAAATGATGAGAGGGATAGACAGAGTTGACGTGTATAAGCTTTTTCCATTGAGAGTAGGGAAGATTCAAACAAGAGGTTCAAACATGATTTGAGAATTAAGGGACAAAAGTTTAGGGGTAACATGAGGGGGAACTTCTTTACTCAGAGAGTGGTAGCTGTGTGGAATGAGCTTCCAGTGGAAGTGGTGAAGGCAGGTTCGTTTTTATCATTTAAAAATAAATTGGATAGGTATATGGACGGGAAAGGAATGGAGGGTTATGGTCTGAGTGCAGGTAGATGGGACTAGGTGAGAGTAAGTGTTCGGCACGGACTAGAAGGGCCGAGATGGCCTGTTTCCGTGCTGTAATTGTTATATGGTTATATGTGTGTGTGTGTGTGTGTGGGATAGTGTTAATGTGCGGGGATCGCTGGTCGGCGCGGACTCGGTGGGCCGATGGACCTGTTTTCCGCGCTGTATCTCTTAACTCGTTCGTCCGCTCATGGGTCAGACGTTGGCTTCTGTTGTCGTCCAACATGTTGACGGAATTGTCGCCCGACGCGTCACGGAGTGCATCGCGTCATCGCTTCCAGGGATCGCCACGAGGCGTCTTCTGTCATGATCCCCAACCTAGTCTCTAAACTATAAACTAAACATTCATTTGCCTTGGTAGACAAAAGTGCTGGAGAAACTCAGCTGGTGAGGCAGCATCTATGGAGCGAAGGAATAGGTGACGTTTCGGGTCGAGACCCGGAAGGGTCTCGACCCGAAACGTCACCTATTCCTTCGCTCCATAGATGCTGCCTCACCCGCTGAGTTTCTCCAACACCTTTGTCTGCCTTCGATTTTTCCAGCATCTGCAGTTCCTTCTAAAACATTCCTTGGATGAGAGTGCAGTGACTCATAAAGCAAATAATTCTCGGTTTTCAGGGAAATTGAAGGTGATGTCCCTGTTTCGCAACAGTTTAAGGGATTTGAAAGTACATAACTGGTCTTTCACTCTCATTTTTCCTGCCACCTCTTGCAGTGTCCAGACATCCGAGTCGCTGGTGAACAATAACTGGACAGATACAAAAGCTCTGGAACCTTCTGCGGAACTCCCCGGGGAAATGGCGGCATCAGAAAAGGAAATGCCGGAGAATAATCGTAAGTCTGGGCCTTCACTGTGGGGGCTTTAAAAAAAAAAAAAAAATGTAATCTCTTTTGTGTATTCTGTGTCTGGTCCTCAATTTATCTTTGAGACGTATCTCCAGGAGGTCTTGACCTTTCACCTTTGACTTTGAACTTTGACTTCTTGCCTTTGCCTAGTTGAATCTTCCTAAACCACTCAGTCCCAAGGGGAAACCTATCCTGGAGATATCCATCAGCTTGTGGATCTCCATTCCCTTTGTCCTATTTTAACACCTTGCACTTCCTTATCTATGTATCACCCTCTCCACTGACATCAGTCTGAAAGAGGGTCTCGACCCGGGAAACGTCACCCATTCCTTCTCTCCAGAGATGCTGCCTGTCCCACTGAGAAACTCCAGCACTTTGTGTATATCCATGTACCTGGATAGGGAAGGTTTAGAGGGAGTGGGGAGTAGTTCAGATGGGGCATCTCGGTCGGCCTGGGCAAGTCGGGCCGAAGGGCCTGTTTCCACGCTGTATGACTCTAGCTGTGTTTCGCAAAACAATATTGAATTCTCCTAAATGGTGAAACGCCAAATGTTTCAGTTTCCTGGCGTGACGATCGCATGCGTGCCTGTTTCTCCCCCCCCCCCCCCCCCCCCCTTCCAGTTGCCGCCTCATCGACAGAAGCGGATTCATAACGGCGGTGGAAGTGGGAGAATGTAGTTTAGTCTCTGTGGTTACACCATAGTATCTGACTCACAGCCAGTGGGAGGAAAGTGCTGCACTACACCGACTCTGAATGGGTTGCGAGCTGCCAAAGTGGCATTGCTGAGGGAGGGGGAGGCTGCGTAAGTAACAACACCAGGGGGCGGGTGAACTGTAGTGATGATGCAGAGATACGTGGGAACCCAAAGTCGGGAGTCTGCAGAGGTTAACGTAGGTTAAGTGAGTCGTGGAACGGCTGAAGCCAAGATCACGGGGTGGCGCTGCAGCAGAGTCGTTGCCTCACAGCCCCACAGTCCCCGGTTCAATCCTGACCATGGGTGCTGTCTGTGCGGAGTTTGCACGTTCTCCCTGTGACCGCGTGGGGTTTGTCCGGGTGCTCCGGTTTCCTTAGTGAAGTCTTGCACAACTGTCTGCAGATGCTGGTATACACCGATGATAGACACAAAATGTTGGAGTAACTCAGCAGGTCAGGCAGCATCTCCGGAGAACATGGATGGGTAATATTTTGGGACGGGACCCCTTCTTCAGACGGCTGAGTAGGGATCAGTCGACAACGAGTCACAGGCCTTGTACACGAAAGGCAGATGCAACCAAGCAATGGTAAGGTTGATTGATAATGGGGATCATGACTTATGGGGGAAAGGCAAGAGAATGGGGTTAGCAGGGAGAGATAGATCGGCCACGATTGAATGGCGGAGTAAACTCGATGGGCCAAATGGCCTGATTACTAGAACTTATGGGCGGAGCACCAAGGCAAATTCCTTGTATGTGAATACTTGGCCAATAAACTTACTTACTTATGAGCAGTAGAAAGTAAAAGCAACATTTTAGTGTGGAGACACAGCATGGAAACAGGCCCTTCGGCCCACTGAGTCCATGCCTACCATCAACCACCCTTTCACATTAGTTCTGTGTTATCCCAATCTCTCATCTGCTCTCCATACACCAGGGACCCCTCTACAGAGGACTGTTGTACACCTCTATAAGATCACCCCTCATCCTCCTGCACCCCAAGGGATAAAGTCCCAGCTTGTCAGAGTTAAATGTGGTTGGCGTTAATGATCTATTCAGAGCGCCACAATTTTGGTTGATGTGACATCGATGAATGAAAGTAATGTTGATTAGTTTAGTGTCACGTGTACCGAGGTACAGTGAAAAGCTTTTTGTTGCGTGCTATCCAGTCAACGGAAAGACAATACATGATTACAATCGAGCCATTTACACTGTACAGATACATGATAAGGGAATAACATCTAGTGCAAGGTAAAGCCAGCAAAGTCCGATCAAGGATAGTCCGAGGGTCACCAATGAGGTAGATAGTAGTTCAGCACCGCTCTCTGGTTGCTGATAGGACGGTTCAGTTGCCTGATAACAGCTGGGAAGAAACTGTCCCTGAATCTGGAGGTGTGCGTTTGTTTTCACACTTCTGTACCTCTTGTCCGATGGGGGAGGGGAGAAGAGGGAGTGGCCGGGGTGAGACTGGTCCTTGATGATGCTGCTGGCCTTGCTGAGTCAGCATGTTAACTTTACACAAAAATGTTGGAGAAACTCAGCGGGTGCAGCAGCATCTATGGAGTGAAGGAGATAGGCAACGTTTCGGGCCGAAACCCTTCTTCAGAGTCTAGGATGTTCCAGCATCTGCAGTTCCTTCTTAAACAGCATGTTGACTTGCCGCTCGATTTGTATTGCCTGGAATATGGAGCAGAGGAACGGGCCCTTGTGTTGACAGTGTCCGCGTGGGACTTAACGCCAAGATAAACTCCTCCTCGCTGCCTGCAGGCGCTGCACATTCATCCATTCTCTACACATCCGTAATGCGAGCACTTTATCCTTGTTGTAAGATTTTTCTTCCCTTTGCAAACATTGAACAGTGGACGCGTTGTGTACAGCACAGGAACAAAGCCTTGGTTTAAAATGTCCGCGCTGAGCAACAAGCCAAGATAAACTAACGTCCTTCCCCTGCATGTTTAGTTTAGAGATACAGCGCAGAAACAGGCCCTTCGGCCCACCGAGTCCGCACTGACCAGCGATCCCCGCGCGCTAACACTATCCTACACACACTAGGGACAATTTACACTTGCACCAAGCCAGTGTCCCTACATATCTGTACGCCTTTGGAGTGTGTGTGAGGAAACCGAAGATCTCGGAGGGAACTCGCGGGAAGAGCGTACAAACTCCGTACAGACAGCACCCGTAGTTGGGATCGAACCCGGATCTCCGGCGCTGCAAGCGCCGTAAGGCAGCAACTCTACCGCTGTGCCACCGTGGCACATGGTGCATATCCCTCTGTTCCAGGTATATCCACGTGCCGGTCTAAAAACCCTCGCTACAGCTGCTGTCGTATCTGCCTCTGGCAGCGTGGGCACCCGCACCCTCGGTGTAATAAATCTTGCCCCACGCGCATCGTTACACTGACTCGCTCATCTTACAGCTGTGGTCTTTGGCATTTCCATCCTGGGTGGGGGGGGGGGAAGGTTCAGACTGTTTATCCCCAGGAGGAGGAGGGGCGGCATGGTGGCGCAGTGGTAGAGTTGCTGCCTCACGGCGCCAGGGACCCGGGTTCGATCCCGACTATGGGTGCATGTCTGTACGGAGTGTGTACGTTCTCCCCGTGACTTGTGTGGGTTTTCTCCAGGTGCTCCGGTTTCCTTCCACACTCCTAAGACGTACAGGTTTGGAGGATAATTGGCTTCTGTAAAATTGTAAATTGTCCCTAGTGTGTGTCGGGTGGGACTAGTGTATGAGGATCGCCTGTTCAAAGAGCCGTGAGGAGCTGACTCTACTTGGCTCGTGTGGGTCAGTAAACCAGTGGTACCTGGTGATCAATGCCCGATAGCAATGAAATCGTGTTACTAGAAACATAACATAACAATAGGTGCAGGAGTAGGCCATTCGGCCCTTCCAGCCAGCACCGCCATTCAATATGATCATGGCTCATCCACAATCAGTACCTCGTTCCTGCCTTTTTTTTTTTCCCCCATATCCCTTGATTCCATTAACCCCAAGAGCTAAATCTAACTTTCTCTTGAAAGCATCCAGTGAATTGGCCTCCACTGCCTTCTGTGGCAGAGAATTCCACAGATTCACAACTATCTGGGTGAAAAAGTTTTTTCTCATCTCAGTCCTAAATGGCGACCCCTTATTCTTAACTGTGTGACCCCTGGTTCTGGACTTCCCACATGGCGAACATTGTTCCTGCATCTAGCTTGTCCAAACCCTTAAGAAATGAATACGTTTCTATACGATTCCCGCTCATCCTTCTAAATTCCAGTGAGTACAAACCCAGTCGATGACTGCTCGACGGGGATGAGATTGTGTTACTAAGATGTCTTTGCTCTGGCTTATTGTTTAGGACTGCTTCAGCTGATCCTGCCGACCCTTGGCTCCCCTGCCTTGAGACTCAGCACCACACGCAAGGACGGGGAGGTGAGCCTGCGGACGGACGATTCGGGCGGCGCGGAGCAGCGGCCGATCACCGTGCCGCAGATGTTCATGGAGACGGTGGACAAGTTTGGCGACTACGAGGCACTGGCGTCGAAGCAAGGCGACCAGTGGAAGACGATGACCTTCCGGCAGTATTACAGCGAGTGCCGGGACGCTGCCAAAAGCTTCCTCAAGGTACGCGGCCCGCACTTACTGTTGTAGGAAGGGGGACCGCGGATGTTGGCTTAAACCAGGGGCCACAGTTTAAGAATAAGGAGTAAGCCATTTAGAACGGAGACGAGGAAACACTTTTTTTCCACAGAGAGTTGTGAGTCTGTGGAATTCTCTGCCTCAGAGGGCGGTGGAGGCAGATTCTCTGGATGCTTTCAAGAGAGAGCTAGATAGGGCTCTTAAAGATAGCGGAGTCGGGGGATATGGGGAGAAGGCAGGAACGGGGTACTGATTGGGGATGATCAGCCATGATCACATTCAATGGTGGTGCTGGCTCGAAGGGCCGAATGGCCTACTCCTGTACCTATTGTCTATTGACAAAGCACACTGGAGTAACTCAGCCGGGACGGGCAGCATCTCTGGAGAGAAGGAACGGGTGACGTTTCGGGTCGGGACCTTTCTTCAGATTGAGTGGGGGGGGGGGGAGCTTTTAAAGATGAACTGTGCCTGTGCGAGATTCTGGAGGTCCACCTGAGGAGTCTATTATGGAATTAATTGAATCTGGTTTCTTCCCTGCTGCTCGGAAGCGTGAAAGGGCAAGACTGGCGAGGAGGAACTGCAGATGCTGGTTTAAACCGAAAAGCTGGGGCAGCTCAGCAGGGACTGGCCTGCATCTGTGGAGAGAAGGAATGGGTGACGGGAGCCAAGGGTCTCTCGACCCGAAACGTCACCCATTCCTTCTCTCCAGAGATGCTGCCTGTTCCGTAAAATTGAAATAGTTTTGGAGAGAGAGTAGGTGGGATCAAACACAGTGGAGATGGATATCAAGAATCACAGCAGGATCTTGAACAGCTGGCTAAGCGGGTAAATGGTGTTTAACATGTGGGCTCGAGATGTTGGAGCAGGGTAGGGTTTTGCCATCCATGCCAAGGCCCTGGGGTGTGTTGGAGAACAGAGGGACCTGGGAGAACAGTGCATCCTTCACTGAGAGTGTCATCACACAGAGACAGGTTGGAGATGAAGGCTTTTGCTATTCATGGCTTTAGCAGTTCAGAAGCTGGGACTTTGTTACCGGCAGCATCTCTGGAAAGAAGGAATGGGTGACGTTTTGAGTCGAGACCCTTCCCGAAACGTCACCCATTCCTTCTCTCCAGAGATGCTGCCTGTCCCGTAACATTGAAATAGTTTTGCCAGTGTGGAAATCGGCACGGGATGCTGAACGACTGCTGTAACGATGTCACTGAGGTGTCACTGTAAGGACTAGCGTGATTTAAAAAAAAAAATTATTTGTTTTTCCCGCAGCTTGGACTCGAGCGTTTCAATGGTGTTGGGATCCTCGGCTTCAACTCTCCTGAATGGTTCATCGCTGATATCGGAGCCATCATGGCTGGGTAGGTCTCTTATTTATTGATCAGCTCGTGGCTGGAGAAGTCGTGATGTTTCTTGATAATAATGGTGATGTTTCTTTAAGAATAAGGAGTCGGCCATTTAGAATGGAGACGAGGAAACACTTTTTCTCACAGAGTGGTGAGTCTGGAATTCTCTGCCTCAGAGGGCGGTGGAGGCTGGTTCTCTGGATACTTTCAAGAGAGAGCTAGATAGGGCTCTTAAAAATAGCGGAGTCAGGGGATATGGGGGGAAGGCAGGAACGGGGTACTGATTAGGGATGATCAGCCATGGTCACATTGAATGGCGGTGCTGGCTCGATGGGCCAAATGGCCTAATCCTGCACCTATTGATCGTGGTAACTGTGGAGACGTCTGAGACTTGGTTACTTGTCGCTCCGTTAACCTCCCCGGTGGGTGAGGATGTACTCCAGAACATGAGAAGCAGCGAGGAACCTTCATTATCGACCGACTGAGCAAAGACAGCTCGAGTCATAGAGAGATACAGCAAGGAAACGGGCCCTTTGGCCCAACTTGCCCACACCGGCCAACATTAGTCCCACCTGCCTGCATTTGGCCCATATCCCTACCAAACCTGTCCTATCCGTGTACCTGTCTAAATGTTTCTTACACAATAGATAATAGGCAATATGTGCAGGAGTAGGCCATTCGGCCCTTCGAGCCAACACCGCCATTCAATGTGATCATGGCTGATCATCCCCAATCAGTACCCCGTTCCTGCCTTCTCCC
This sequence comes from Amblyraja radiata, assembly GCF_010909765.2. Taxonomy (NCBI): domain Eukaryota; kingdom Metazoa; phylum Chordata; class Chondrichthyes; order Rajiformes; family Rajidae; genus Amblyraja; species Amblyraja radiata. The sequence goes on along the minus strand of NC_045984.1, from coordinate 31,636,029 downwards.
CATATCCCCTGACTCCGCTATTTTTAAGAGCCCTATCTAGCTCACTCTTGAAAGTATCCAGAGAACCTGCCTCCACCGCCCTCTGAGGCAGAGAATGGGATAGTCCCAGCCTCAACTACCTCCTCCGGCAGCTCGTTCCATACACCCGCCAGCCTTTGTGTGAAAAATTTACCCCTTAGATTCCTGTTAAATCTTTTCCCCTTCACCTTAAACTGCAGCCCTGTCCATCACACAAACCAACCTCCCTTCCATTGACTCCATCTACACGTCATGCTGCCTCGGCAAGGCCAGCAGCATCATCAAGGACCAGTCTCATCCCGGTCACTCCCTCTTCTCCCCTCTCCCATCGGGCAAGAGGTACAGTAGTGTGAAAACGAACGCACACCTCCAGATACAGGAACAGTTTCTTCCCAGCTGTTATCAGGCAACTGAATCATCCTATCACCAACTAGAGAGCAGTCCTGACCTCCCTTTTACCTCGTTGGAGACGATCGGACTATTTTTAATCAGACTTTATCTTGCACTAAGATACAGGACTTTATCCTGTATCTGTACACTGTGGACGGCTCAATTGTAGTCACGTTTCCACTGACTGGATCGCACGCAACATAAGAGCTATTCTTAAAGTCACACACACTGAAGTTCACCGATCCGGTTAAATTTAAGACTGCGCAAATCATGTACAAAGCAAGAAATAATTTAGTTCCAAGAAATATACAAAAACTGTTTATGGAAAGACAGGGTGGGTATAATTTGAGAGGGGAACATTAATTAAAAAAAAACTCAATGTCAGAACAACTCTTAAAAGTGTGTGCATAGCAATCTGTGGGGTGAATTTGTGGAATGGTCTGGAACAGGAGATAAAACTTAGCACAAACATAATTCAGTTTAAAAAGATGTACAAAAACACTTTTTAAAAAGGATATTGAGATGAGGATAGGTGATTGCAAGTGGGATATTTGTTATACTGATTGTATTGGGAAGGGTGATTATAGGGTGATGGGTTGTATATATGACTAAGATACTGTACAGTATAGTATAGTTTTTTCTTTTCTTTTTTCTTTTTCTCTCTTTTGTATGGCTTTGTAAATATTTGATTAGTGTATAAATGTAAATAATTTGGTGTACATATAGCTGCTGGTGTACATGTGGTGTACCTATAGCTGCTAAATTAGTATAAGATAATTATAAGCAGTTGAATAAGGGGTGGGAATTAATAAGCTTTGGCTTCTTCCTGCTCCTTTTCAGACACATACGATTTCATTTATTTATAGATATTGTTTATGACACTTTATAAATATTCTTGTTTTGTTTTTTTGTATGCTTTCACACCTTTTAATCTTTTATTCTGCTGGAAATAAAGAATTAAATAAATAGAATATTTGTTGTACCTCGGGGCACCAGACAATAAACTGAACCGATAGTCAGGATGGAACCCGGGTCTCTGGCGCTGTAAGGCAGCAGCTCTACCCGCTGCGCCAGCGTGCTGGGATCAGCTGTGCCTCTGGCCCGCGGAGGGAGGGAGATCGGGAGAGGGAAGCGGTGGAAGAAGTAAATGAAGAGGTCGCGGAGGCATGAAGCTGTAAAGGGTCTGTCCCACTTGGCAATATTTTTTTTTTTTTCTTTTTTTTTTCCCGGCGACTGCCGTCGTGATTGACTGACGTATCAGGTCACCGAAAAGTTCGCGGCATGACGACGTATTGCCGCGCGGTGTTTTTTCAAGTGTCGCAACCTTTTTTTTTTTATGTCGCCGCTGGATTTTGAAATGTTCAAAATCTTTTGGCAACACGGATAGGACGCCGGCAGTCGCCGAAAAAAATCGCCAAGTGGGACCGGCCCTTGTTGTACCCCTGTGCTGCCCCGAACTCATCGGCGGAGGCTGGCTGCAGTGTTTTTGGAGGTGTACGTTTTGAAGGAGTCTCGTTTTGTTTGCAGTGGGGTGGCCGCTGGAATCTACACGACAAACTCGCCTGAAGCCTGTCACTACGTCGCCAGTGACAGTGAAGCCAACATCCTGGTGGTAGAGAACCACAAGCAGCTGCAGAAAATCCTCCAGGTACGTTGGCTCAGCCCTGCTCTCCTCTGGAGAGTCGCACGTCAATTTCAGTTCAGCGACGCCGCGCGGAAACCTGACCCAACGGGTCCGCGCTGACCAGCGATCCCCGCACACCAACACCACCGCCCACATGCGCAAGCACACGCACAGACACACTCACGGGACAACTTATAATTATACCAAGCCAATTAACCTACAAGCCTAGGCAGACAGAAATGCTGGAGAAACTCAGCGGGTGCAGCAGCATCTATGGAGCGAAGGAATAGGTGACTTTTCGGGCCGAAACCCTTGAAGGAAATAGGCAACGTTTCGGGCCGAAACCCGGAAGGGTTTCGTCCCGAAACGTTGCCTATTTCCTTCGCTCCATAGATGCTGCTGCACCCGCTGAGTTTCTCCAGCACTTTTGTCTACCTTCGATTTTACCAGCATCTGCAGTTCCTTCTAAAACAACCTACAAGCCTGTATGTACATCTTTGGAGAGTGGGAGGAAACCAAACAAAACCCACACAGGTCACGGGGAGAACGTGCAAACTCCGTACAGGCAGCGACCGTAGTCAGGATCAAGGGCGCTGTGAGGCCGCAACTCTAGCGCTGTGCCACCGTGCCGCCATCTTTAAAACTTCATGTGTACGCCTTTGTTTGATACATGGTTAGGATACGCCTGAGGATAATGGTCGGACCGTTTTCTCGAGAGCTTCTTAATTGAAAGTTGCAGCATGGAAACAGGCCCTTCAGCCCATCGAGTCCATCGATCACCCCTTCACACTATAGCTCTATGTTATTCTACAAACCTGCACGTCTTTGGTATGTGGGTGGAGGCGCACGCAGGACACGGGGAGAACGTGCAAACTCCGTCCGGACAGCACCCGTAGTCGGGATCGAACCTGGGTCTCGAGGTGCTGCGAGCGCTGTAGTAATGCCCCTGTCCCACTTAGGAACCCTGAACGAAAACCTCTGGAGACTTTGCGCCCCACCCAAGGTTTCCGTGAGGTTCCCGGAGGTTTTTGTCAGTCTCCCTACCTGCTTCCACTACCTGCAACCTCCGGGAACCGCACGGAAACCTTGGGTGGGGCGCAAAGTCTCCAGAGGTTTCCGTTCAGGTTTCCTAAGTGGGACAGGGCATTACCACCATGCCTGCGTTTGGCCCACCTCCCTCTAAGCCTGTCCTATCCATGTACCTGTCCAAATGTCCCTTGTACATTTGTGTGAGCGTGTTTTTATTTCGGTTTCTCTGTGTAATATACAACTCTTCCTTTCCAGATTCAGGACCAGCTTCCACACCTCAAAGCAATCGTGCAGTACAAGGAAGAATTGAAAGAGAAAATGCCAAATCTTTACACGGTAGGTATCGCCACGGCCTGGACATTGAATCGTAGAAAGAAACGTAACAGCGCGGAATTCTGAGCGACCAAAGCACCGAGTGATACAGCGTGGAAACAAGTTCTCTGGCCCAACTTCCCCACACCAGCCAACATGTCCCAGCTACACTGCGTTTGGCCCATATCCCTCTAAACCTGTCCTATCCATGTACCTGTCCAAATGTTTCTTGTATAATAATAATAATAATAAATTTTATTTATGGGCGCCTTTCAAGAGTCTCAAGGACACCTTGTATATTGCGATAGTCCCTGCCTCAACTACCTCCTCTGGCAGCTCGTTCCATACACCAACCCCTTTTTGTGTGAAAAAGTTACCCCTTGGATTCCTATTAAATCTTTACCTGCAAACCTCAAACCTTAAACCTATGTCCTCCGGTCCTCGATTCACCTACTCTGGGCAAGAGACTCCGTGCATCTACCCGATCTATTCCTCTCATGATTTTATACACCTCTATAAGATCACCCCTCATCCTGCGCTTCAAGGAGTACAGGCAGTGCTGGCTCGAAGGGCTGAATGGCCTCCTCCTGCACCTATTTTCTATGAATAGTCCCAGCCTACTCGACCTCTCCTGAGAGCTCAGACCCTCGAGTGCTGGCAACATCCTCGTAAATTTTCTCGACACTTTCTTCTCGCTGCATAACAAGGCTGATGAAGTAATAACATTTTTAAATAGGACTTTTCCCCAAAATTTTATCTGCACGCACAAAAGAAATAATAGCCAGATCAGGCCATTCGGAGAGAGAATGGCTGATCTTTCTTCATTGAGATTATTTTCCTGCGTTGACTACATTGCATCTTCCGTTTCAGTCTGTAGTTTTGGGATGCTGCACGGGAACCAACCCTTCAGCCGCGCGAGTCCGCACCGACCTGCGATCCCCGTGCATTAACTCACACTAGGGACAGTTTACACTTGTACCAAGCCAATTAACCTACAAACCTGTACGTCTTTAGAAGAAACGGACCCTTCAGCCCACCGAGTCCCTGCTGACCAGCGATCCCCGCGCACTGACTCTATCCTACACACTGGGCCGCCATCTTGTAAACGGCCCATTGTCCAGTGTCTGTCACCGAACTATGTGGACTGACACAGCTTTGTAAGAGGAAGTGGTTTTAGATCTGATAGGATTGTTTCTTCCTGATTGGCCATTTCCGAGACGTGGAATTGGGTTCAGTTCCGAGATACAGCGTGGAAACGGGCCCTTCGGCCCACCGAGTCCGCGCTGACCACCGATCAGCAGTTCGTTCCCCTTCTGTGTTATCCCACTCCCTCCACATTGGGGCCATTGTTACAGAGGCTAATTAACCTACAAACCCGCACGTCTTTGGAGGAGAATGTACAAGCTCCATACAGACAGCACCCGAGGCCGGGTTCGAACCTGGGTCTCTGGCGCTGTGAGGCAGCAACTCTGCCGCTGCGCCACCGTGCCGCCTCTGATTTGAATTTGGGGAATGGCACTAAAATGCAAAGACCCTACAGCGAGCAAGATGGTCCACTCGACGAAAAAGACATAGTACGGTCATGGGCAGATTCATGGGTAATTTTCGGCCCCATTTCCGTAACCGGCTTCCGTCTCCGCACCAAAGATCCCGTAGCGGAGCAAAGATACTAGCGCGGAGACGGAAGCCGGTTACGGAAACATCCTCGTTAAAATAAAAGTTCTTTGGTAAAAATCTTCCCCTCATTTTCAGAATTATAATTTATTTAAAGTAAGTAAGTTTTATTTATATAGCACGTTTTAAGTCAACTCGCATTGACACCAAAGTGCTTTACATAAAATATATAATAAGTTTCCATACAAACCATAGAAAAAGGTTAAAAAAATGGACACAAACATTATAGAGTTCAACACAAATGTCCCCCCACAGCAGAATCAAAAATTTCCACTGTGGGGAAAGCCACCAGAAAGTTAAGTCCTCTTCCTCTGTGAAACACCCGAGGTCGGGGCCCATTTGTGGCCGTGCAGCCAGTCCGATAATTTTCAGGGCCCTCTTGCCGTGAAGATGGAACCCCGGCGTCGGGTGAAACATTCCTCAGCGGCTTGGAAAAGTCTGGAGCGGCTGCCTTCTCCCCGGAGACCGGGGCACTCGTAGCCCTCAGGCCGCGCAGGTTGGAGCTCCGACCCCGGCGAACTCGATCCCAGGCTCCGCAGCGCTCCAAATCCAGCTGTTCCCCCGCTACGTTGATTACACTGCGAGTCGGGTCGGGTCGGGTTACTGAAATGGATGAAAAAAAGGCCCACGTTCCGCTCCGTTGCGTACTACACTTCAGCCCATTGCATTTAGCAGGAGTGGTCTATCTTGCTCCGCTATAGGATCTTTGCTAATATGTTTGTTTTTCTTTCTTTGCTTCTCCCCAAAGTGGGCAGAGTTCATGAAGCTGGGCAAGGACGTGCCGGATTCACAACTGGATGAGATAATTGCCTCCCAGAAGCCCAATCAATGCTGCACTCTCATCTACACGTCCGGGACCACAGGAAACCCAAAGGGAGTTATGCTGAGTCATGACAATGTAAGTGTGAAGAAGCAACTGCAGAAGATAGACACTAAAAGCTGGAGTAGCTCAGCAAGTCATGCAGCATCTCAGGAGAGAAGGGATGGGTCGAGGCAGTCTGAAGAAGGGTCTGGACCCGAAACGTCACCTATTTCTTTTCTCCAGAGATGCTGCCTGACCTGCTGATAGTTTCAAGATACAGCATGGAAACAGGCCCTTCGGCCCACCGAGTCCGCACCGACCAGCGATCCCTCACATTAATGCTATCCTACACACACTAGGGACAATTCACACTTATACCAACACCAGTTCACCTACAAACCTGCACGTCTTTGGAGTGTGGGAGGAAACCGGAGCATCCGGAGAAAACCCACGCAGGTCACGGGACGAATGTACGAACTCCGTACAGACAGCACCCGTAGTTGGGATCGAACCCGGGTCTCTGACGCTGAGGTTAAGATTGAATGTGGGTGTCGGGAGCTGTGCTGTCCCAAACAGGATAGTATGTTCCAGGACAGACACACACACAGCGGGAGTCATGTCTAGGATATGTGGGACTTTGCCTGCCTGAGCTGTAATGGACTGTGTCAAACTGTGGGCAACCTTCCTGCCCTCTGCTCTCGTTCCTGCGCTGGATGTGAGGTTTGTGTGTGCCAGGGCGCCTTGGTGATGTGTAGGAAGGAACTGCAGATGCTGGTTTACACCAAACGTAGATACAAAGTGCTGGAGTAACTCAGCGGGACAGGCAGCATCTCTGGAGAGAAGGCTACGTTTCGGGTCGAGACCCTTCTTCAGACTGAATATTCACTCGGCTGGGATGGAGGCTGCCAAGTGCAAGGTGTGGGCTCGGGGATGGAACTGGTCTGGCAGGGACAGGCAGAACCTGTTCAACAAGTCCCCAATCTGCCCGCACCCTCTCAAGTATCAGCGCCACCTCTCTGCTTTGTTCAGCCACTCAACCTCGCAGACCAAAGCTAGACACAAAATGCTGGAGTAACTCAGCGGGTGAGGCAGCATCTCTGGAGAGAAGGAATGGGTGATGTTTCGGGTCGAGACTCTTCTTCAATCTGAAGAAGGGTCTCGACCTGAAACGTCGCCCAATGTTTCTCTCCAGAGATGCTGCCGGTCCCGCTGAGTTACTCCAGCATTTTGTGTCTATCTCCAATTGTCTTGGCCCCGCTCTGGGAGTAACATGCAAATGACATGCAAGTGGGACAGCCCCTTGAGGCTCTAACTGTCCACCCTGCCTGTGCCTCTCATAACTTTACACAGCAGTTCAGGAAGGTGACTCGCTAGTTTAGGGATACAGCGCAGAAACAGGCCCTTCAGCCCACCGAGTCCATGCCGACCAACGATCCCTGCACACTAACACTATCCTAAAAAAACATTAGGGACAATTATACAAAGCCAATTTACATACAAACCTGCACATCTTTGGAGTGTGGGAGGAAACCGGAGCACCCGGAGAATATCCGTGCAGGTCACAGGCATAACGTACAAACTCCACACAGACAGCGTCCGTAGTCGGGATGGAACCCGGGTCTCTGGCGCTGCTTCAGGAGCTCCTCCCACACACCAAAGATGGGTTTGTAGGTTAATTGGCTTCAGTAAAAATTGTAAAATTGTCCCTGGGATAGGGCTAGTGCGCAGGGATCGCTGGTCGGCGCAGACACGGTGGGCTGAAGGGCCTGTTTCTGGGCTGTATCACTGAACTAAACTTAGGGGGGGGGAAAAAAACGACATTCTGTTCCATTGTACACGATTACAGTCTCCAAAGAAGTATTTTACTTTTGAGAAGCATGCGTCTGAAGAATATTATTCCAGGTTTTGTGCAATGGTTGATCCACGTGGGCAAGTGGTGACGGCTTTTCCCGCAAAGGCCCGCGTCTACAAAAGGTGATTATCGTTTTGAGAAGCATCTCTAACTCTGTGCTGATCTTTTCATCCGCAGCTAACGTGGACGGCGGACGTGGCGGGAAACATGGTCAACCTGCGGCCTGCCACTGAGAGTCAAGAATGTATCGTCAGCTATCTCCCCCTCAGTCACATCGCCGCACAAATGATTGACATCTGGCTGTCCATCAAGTTTGGAGGAACCACTTATTTTGCGCAACCCGACGCCCTGAAGGTAATAAACGATCGTAGTGTGAAATAATAATAATGGATGGGATTTATATAGCGCCTTTCTAATACTCAAGGCGCTTTACATCGCATTATTCATTCACTCCTCAGTCACACTCGGTGGTGGTAAGCTACTTCTGTAGCCACAGCTGCCCTGGGGCAGACTGACGGAAGCGTGGCTGCCAATCTGCGCCTATGGCCCCCACCAATCACTCACACACATTCACACACAGGCAAAGGTGGGTGAAGTGTCTTGCCCAAGGACACAACGTTTAGAGATACAGCGCGGAAACAGGCCCTTCGGCCCGCCGAGTCTGCGCCGACCTGCAATTTATTATTATTATTATTATTATTATCTTTAATTATTTATTTTTTAATTATTAATTAAATTATTTTTTATTTCCCCCCCCCCCACACACACTTGCGCGACATTTTCGGCGACTGCCGGCACCCGTCACAGGTCGCCAAATATTTCCAACGTGTTGAAAATTCAGCGGCGACCAGAAAGACACTACGACACTTTGGGCGACTACCCACGACCGTACAGGCAACATGTCGACACGTGACGCCTGTATGGTCGTGAGTAGTCGCCCAAAGAGTCGTGCCTTGTTCTGGTCGCCGCTGGATTTTCAACATGTTGAAAATTTTCCCCCACCTGCTGCAACTATGACGGGTGCCGGCAAGTCGCCGAAAAAAATTGCGTAAGTGGGACAGGCCCATAACACTATCTTACACACACACACACACACTCGGGATAATTTACACTTATGCCAAGCCAATTAACCTACACACCTGTACATCTTTGGAGTGTGGGAGGAAACCGAAGATCTCGGAGAAAACCCACGCGGGTCACTGGGAGAATGTACAAACTCCGTACAGACAGCGCCCGTAGTCGGGATCGATCCCGGGTCTCCGGCGCTGTGAGGCAGCAACTCTACCGCTGCGTCACCGTGCTGTGATTGTCAATAGACAATAGGTGCAGGAGTAGGCCATTCGGCCCTTCGAGCCAACACCGCCATTCAACGTGATCATGGCTGATCATCCCCAATCAGTACTCCGTTCCTGCCTTCTCCCCATATCCCCTGACTCCGCTATCTTTAAGAGCCCTATCTAGCTCTCTCTTGAAAGCATCCAGAGAACCTGCCTCTACCGCCCTCCGAGGCAGAGAATTCCACAGACTCACCACTCTCTGTGAGAAAAAGTGTTTCCTCGTCTCCGTTCTAAATGGCTTACCCCTTATTCTTAAACTGTGGCCCCTGGTTCTGGACTCCCCCAACATCGGGAACATGTTTCCTGCCGCTTAGGTGTCCAAATCCTTAATAATCTTATATGTTTTAATGAGATACCCTCTCGTCCTTCTAAACTCCAGAGTGTACAAGCCCAGCTGCTCCATTCTCTCAGCATATGACAGTCCGGGGAATTAACCTGGTGAACCTACGCTGCACTCCCTCAATAGCAATTGTCGGTCTGTTGAAGGCTAGGATGATGTTTACACAGATAGAAATCTGTTATTACTCTGAGTTCATGATAGAAGTCAAAATGGTAACTGTTTCAGAGACGACTCTGGAGGATGGTGCAAGTCTTGGGTGATGTTTGGATTGTCGCAACGTTTGAGAAGCTATTAGACAGATACATGGATAGGATCGGTTTAGAGGGATATGGGCCAAACGCAGGCAGGTGGGTCAGCACACAACAGAAGCTTTTCCCTGTACCTCTGTACACCTGACAATAAACTAAACTCGACTTTAGTGTAGATGGGGCATGATGGTGGGAGTGGGCAAGTTGGGCTGAAGGGCCTGTTTCCACACTGTGTGACTCTTCACACGGTGAATGTGGCCGATCGCCGAGCATGAATGGCTACGTGGACTAGACAAAGTTATTTGTCGGCTTTGGATCTAATGTCCAAAAGCATGATGTCAAAATGCAAAATTAAACATTCAAATATTCATTTCCCAGTACATGTACATGTAATTTGACATGCAAAATGTGAGGTTAAAAATATTAACTGGTGGAATAGGTGTGAAGTAGGTGATGCTGTTATGAAGGTAGTGGAGTAACTCAGCGGGACTGACAGGCAGCATCTATCATCTCCACCGGCAGCTCGTTCCATACACCCACCACCCTTTGAGTGAAAAAGCTACCCCTCAGATTCCTATTCGACCTTTCCCCCTTCACCTTAAACCTCTGTCCTCCGGGGTCCCATTGAGCCCAGATGTGCAAGAAGGAACTGCAGATGATGATTTAGGTGGACAAAATGCTGGAGTAACTCAGCGGGACAGGCAGCAACAGCAGAGTCTGAAGAAGGGTCTCGACCCGAAACGTCGCCCATTCCTTCTCTCCAGAGATGCTGCCTCACCCGCTGTGAGTTACTCCAGCTTTTTGTGTCTATCTTCGGTTTAAACCAGCATCTGCAGTTCCTTCCTGCATAAATGTAACTCCACCCCACGCCTGCCAGTAAACAACCAGGTTTAAAGTTTGCTTCGGTCAAATCACTCAAACCTGATCTTATACCTCAAGATAAAACACAGCAGTCTATAGTTTTAAATGTAGTTTAGTTTTTCTTGTCACGTGTATCGAGGTACAGTTTTTGTTGCTTGCTAACCAGTCAGTGGGGAGAGAAGATTATAATAAAAGGCACGCAGCATAACAGAGTTGTGAGTTCCCGATGTTGGGGGAGTCCAGAACCAGGGGCCACAGTTTAGGAATAAGGGGTAAGCCATTTAGAACGGAAATGAGGAAACACTTTTTCACACAGGGAGTTGTGAGTGCGGAATTCTCTGCCTCGGAGGGCGGTGGAGGCCAGTTCTCTGGATGCTTTCAAGAGAGAGCTAGATAGGGCTCTTGAAGATAATAATAATAATAATGGATGGGATTTATATAGCGCCTTTCTAATACTCAAGGCGCTTTACATCGCATTATTCATTCACTCCTCAGTCACACTCGGTGGTGGCAAGCTACTTCTGTAGCCACAGCTGCCCTGGGGCAGACTGACGGAAGCATGGCTGCCAATCTGCGCCTACGGCCCCTCCGACCACCACCAATCACTCACACACATTCACACACAGGCAAAGGTGGGTGAAGTGTCTTGCCCAAGGACACAACGACAGTATGCACTCCAAGCGGGATTCGAACAGGCCACCTTCCGATCGCCAGCCGAACACTTAGCCCATTGTGCCATCTGTCGTCCCAAAAGATAGCGGAGTCGGGGGATATGGGGAGAAGGCAGGAACGGGGTACTGATTGTGGATGATCAGCCATGATCACATTGAATGGCGGTGCTGGCTCGAAGGGCCGAATGGCCTACTCCTGCACCTATTGTCTATTGTCCATAACACAGAGACCTTGTTAGGATGGAAAGGTGGAACAATATTTACATCCACACTGACAATGATGTGTTTGAGAGAACAGCGTTCTTTTACATAAATACCTTAAATATTTTATTCCTTGGAGTGCAGGAGGATGAGGGGTGATCGTATAGAGGTGTATAAGATCATGAAATCAATAGTTGGATGAATGCACAGTGTGGGAAGGAACTGCAGATGCTGGTTTAAACTGAAGATAGACACAAAGCTGGAGTAACTCAGCGGGATGGGCAGCATCTCTGGAGAGAAGGAATGGGTGACATTTCGGGTCGAGACCCTTCTTCAGACTGAGTTGGGGAAAGGGAAATGAGAGATATAGACGGTGATGTGAGCGGCATCTGCAGTTCCTTCCTACACATTTCAAGACCGATGAGATATTAGGGGCCACAGTTTAAATATAAGGAGTAAGCTATTTAGAACGGAGACGAGGAAACACTTTTTCCTCACAGACAGTGGTGAGTCTGTGGAATTCTCTGCCTCAGAGGGCGGTGGAGGCCGGTTCTCTGGATGCTTTCAAGAGAGAGCTAGATAGGGCTCTTAAAAATATCGGAGTCAAGGGATATGGGGAGAAGGCAGGAACGGGATACTGATTGGGGATGATCAGCCATGGTCACATTGAATAGCGGTGGTGGCTCGATGGGCCGAATGGCCTACTCCTGCACCTATTGTCTATTAGTATCCAGTATTCTGGAAAATCGGCCAGTCCTCACCCCATCCTGGAGAAACCAAGAACTGCAGATGCTGGTTTACACACAAGGACAAGGTGGTGAATCTCTGGAACTCTCAGCCAAAGGTAGTTGAGGCCAGTTCATTAGCTATATTTAAGAGGGAGTTAGATGTGGCCCTTGTGGCTAAAGGGATCGGGAGGTATGGAGAGAAGGCAGGTACAGGATACTGAGTTGGATGATCAGCCATGATCGTATTGGATGGCAGTGCAGGCTCGAAGGGCCGAATGGCCTACTCCTGCACCTATTTTCTATGTTTCTATGGCACAAAGTGCTGGCGTAAGAGCCTCGAGTAAAAGGACGTCCCTTCAGAAAAGAGATGAGGAGGAATTTATTTAGCCAGGGGTTGGTGAATCTGTGGAATTCTTTGCCACAGACGGCTGTGGAGATCAAGTCAATGGGTATTTTTAAGGCAGAGATAGATAGATTCTTGATCAGTACGGGTGTCGGGGGTTATGGGGAGAAGGCAGGAGAATGGGGTTAGGAGGGAGAGATAGATCAGCCACGATTGAATGGCGGAGTGGGCTCGATGGGCCGAATGGCCTAATTGTGAGTTGTGGACACGGAGAAAGTAACGTGTGCCTGGGGTTGTGATTTCCGCCAGGGTTCGCTGGTGAACACGATGAGGGAGGTCCGCCCCACTGCCTTTATGGGGGTTCCTCGAGTCTGGGAGAAGATGCAGGAGAAGCTGAAGACTGTCGGCGCCAAGTCTTCCACGGTGAGGAGGAAAGTGGCTTCTTGGGCGAAAGACGTCGGCTTAAAAACCAACATCAACCGCATGAACGGGTATGTATTGGGTTCGAACATTCAAAGTATATTCTATGTTTGAGAAGGAACTGCAGATGCTGGAAAATCGAAGGTAGACAAAAGTGTTGGAGAAACTCAGCGGGTGCAGCAGCATCTATGGAACGAAGGAAATAGGCAACGTTTCGGGCCGAAACCCTTCAGGGTTTCGGCCCGAAACGTTGCCTATTTCCTTCAAGGGTTTCGGGCCGAAATGTTGCCTATTTCCTTCGCTCCATAGATGCTGCTGCACCTGCTGAGTTTCTCCAGCACTTTTGTCTACCAAACTGTATTCTAGTCCACTCTTGTCATTTCTAATGTGTAGGAAGGAACTGCAGATGCTGGTTTAAACTGAAGGTAGACGTAAAATTCTGGAGTAACTCAGCGGGACAGGCAGCGTCTCTGGAGAGAAGGAATGGGTGACGTTTCGGATCGAGACCCTTCTTTTTCAGACTGATGTCAGGGTAGTGGGCGGGACAGAGATAAAATGTAGCTGGAGACAGTAAGACTGGTCGGAGACCTGGGAAGGGGGGGGATGGATAGAGAGAGAGAGAGAGGGAAAGGCAGGGCTACTTGAAGTCAGATGTCAATGTTCATACAGCTGGGGTGTAAGCTGCCCAGGCGAAATATGAGGTGCTGTTTCTCCAGTTTGCGCTGGGCCTCACTCTGACAGTGGAGGAGGCCCAGGACAGGAAGGTCAATGTTTCACAGAGTGCTGGAGTAACTCAGTGGGTCAGGCAGCATCTGTGGAGAACAACGGTAAAGTTGCTGACTCTATGTATTTCAGATGCACGGAGGTCACGTGGGATTACCGGCTGGCCAACAAGCTGGTGTTCAGGGTGGTACGCAACGCACTGGGACTGAATCGTTGTACAAAGTGTTACGCTGGAGCGGCCCCGATAACCAAGGACACGCTGGAGTTTTTCATGAGCCTCAACATCCCCATCTACGAGCTGTACGGGATGAGCGAGAGTTCCGGACCACACACCATTTCTGTTCCCAACGCCTTCCGAATCACAAGGTAATATGATTTAGGTTATTGGGTAAAGCCATCGCCTTGCTTGGCGGCCATTTTCTTTGGCTTGGTGTACGGTATTGGGGCGGCTCAGGGTTGCTACGTCACCGCGCCAGGGACCCCGGTTCGATCGTGACTGCAGGTGCTGTCGGTACAGAGTTTGCACGTTCTCCCCGTGACCTGTGTGGGTTTTCTCCGGGTGCTCCTCCAGCAGCTCGTTCCATTCACCCACCCTTTGTGGTTTTATATATTTTTTTAAATTTTAGTTGCCCCTCAGGTTCCTATTAAATCTTTCCCCCCCCTCCTTAAATCCTATGACCTCTGGTCCTCGATTCCCCTACTCTGGGCAACAGACTCCACCCGATCTATTCTTCTCAATGATGCTGCCTCGGGCTAGATGCAAGAAGATTGCTCCCGATGTTGGGGAAATCCAGAACAAGGGGTCACAGTTTAAGGATAAGGAGGAAATCTTTTAGGACCGATAAGAAAAAAAAAATTCACACAGAGAGCGGTGAATCTGTGGAATTCTCTGCCACAGAAAGTAGTTGAGGCCAGTTCAAATGGCTATATTTAAGAGGGAGTTAGATGTGGCCCTTGTGGCTAAAGGGATCAGGGGGTATGGAGAGAAGGCAGGTACAGGATACTGAGTTGGATGATCAACCGTGATCCTATTGAATGGCGGTGCAGGCTTGAAGGGCCGAATGGCCTACTCCTGCACCTATTTTCTATGTTTTCTCATGATTTTGTACACCTCTATCAGATCACCCCTCATCCTCCTGCGCTCCAAGGAATAGTCACGGCTTGCTCTGGCCCCTCCCTGTAGCTCTGGCCCCTCCCTGTAGCTCTGGCCCCTCCCTGTAGCTCTGGCCCCTCCCTGTAGCTCTGGTCCCTCCCTGTAGCTCTGGTCCCTCCCTGTAGCTCTGGTCCCTCCCTGGAGCTCTGGCCCCTCCCTGTAGCTCTGGCCCCTCCCTGTAGCTCTGGCCCCTCCCTGTAGCTCTGGCCCCTCCCTGTAGCTCTGGCCCCTGCCTGTAGCTCTGGCCCCTCCCTGTAGCTCTGGCCCCTCCCTGGAGCTCTGGCCCCTCCCTGGAGCTCTGGCCCCTCCCTGGAACTCTGGCCCCTCCCTGGAACTCTGGCCCCTCCCTGGAACTCTGGCCCCCTCCCTGGAACTCTGGCCCCCTCCCTGGAACTCTGGCCCCCTCCCTGGAACTCTGGCCCCCTCCCTGGAACTCTGGGGGCCCCCTCCCTGGAACTCTGGCCCCTCCCTGGAACTCTGGCCCCCTCCCTGGAACTCTGGCCCCCTCCCTGGAACTCTGGCCCCCTTCCTGGAACTCTGGGGGGCCCCTCCCTGGAACTCTGGGGGGCCCCTCCCTGGAACTCTGGGGGGCCCTACCTGGAACTCTGGGGGGCCCTCCCTGGAACTCTGGGGGGCCCCTCCCTGTAGCTCAGGCCCCTCCCTGTAGCTCAGGCCCCTCCCTGTAGCTCAGGCCCCTCCCTGTAGCTCTGGCCCCTCCCTGTAGCTCTGGCCCCTCCCTGTAGCTCTGGCCCCTCCCTGTAGCTCAGGCCCCTCGAGTCCCGCAATACTTCCTCGTACATCTTCTCCGCACCTTTCCTTGTGGGTGAACGAGGGGGGGAGGGTGCGTGCAGGGATCGGTGGAGTTTATCCTTCACCGTTTTAACGCTTTGGTCTCTCCCAGCTGCGGGAAGGTGATGCCGGGCGGAAAAACCAAGATCGTCAACCCGGACGCGGACGGTTGTGGCGAGATCTGTTTCTGGGGAAGACACCTGTTCATGGGTTACCTGAACATGGAGGACAAGACACAAGAAGCCATCAATGACGATGGCTGGCTGCACTCTGGTGACCTGGGCAAACATGACGACAAGGGCTTCCTCTACATCACCGGCAGAATTAAAGGTACCTTCCCTCTGTGCCTGTCCGCGTTGGATTTTATTTAAGAAGGAACTGCACACGCTGGAAAAATCGAGGGTAGATAAAAATGCTAAAGGTCGCTAAATTGTCCACTTCTGAGACTTTGGTCTTGAACACTTTGGCAAATCATTTGTCTGTAAAACCTCTAAACAATAATCAGATGAGCACAGCAATCTCTGTGCAATTATTAACTTTCCCGTTATGTTTAAGAAGGAACTGCAGATGCTGGAAAAATCGAAGGTAGACAAAAATGCTGGAGAAACTCAACGGGTGAGGCAGCATCTATGGAGCGATGGAAATAGGTGACGTTTCGGGTCGAGACCCGGAAGGGTCTCGACCCGAAACGTCACCTATTCCTTCGCTCCATAGATGCTGCCTCACCCTTAAGGGCCTCGACCCGAAACGTCACCTATTCCTTCGCTCCATAGATGCTGCCTCACCCTTAAGGGTCTCGACCCGAAACGTCACCTATTCCTTCACTCCATAGATGCTGCCTCACCCTTAAGGGCCTCGACCCGAAACATCACCTATTCCTTCGCTCCATAGATGCTGCCTCACCTGCTGAGTTTCACCAGCATTGTTATCTACCTTTGGTTTTTCTTCGGGTTAATTTAGAGATACAGCGCGGAAACAGGCCATTCGGCCCCGCGATTAACCTACAAATCTGTACGCCTTTGGAGTGTGGGAGGAAACCGAAGTTCTCTGAGAAATCCCGCGCAGTCACGGGGTGAACGTACAAACTCCGTGCAGACGGGATGGAACCCGGGTCACTGGCGCTGTGAGGCAGCAACTCTACCGCTACTCCACCGTGCTGCCCTATTATAACAATCACTTGCTATTGTACGCATTCTATGTACAAAACATTTGGTCGGCACGGTGGCGCAGCGGTGGAGTTGCAGCCTCACGGCGCCAGAGACCCGGGTTCGATCCTGACTACGGGCGCTGTCTGTACGGAGTTTGCACCTTCTCCCCGTGACCTGCGTGGGTTTTCTCCGGGTGCTCCGGTTTCCTCCCACACTGCAGGTTTGTAGGTTAATTGGCTTCTGTAAATTGTCTCCAATGACTCGGATAGAACTAGCGCTGACGCGATCGCTGGTGGGCGCGGGATTGGAAGTTGACGATGGGCTCCTCCTGCGAGGTTGAGATCGGCTGCCACCTTTTTGGGGTGGGAGATGTAGCCCAGATCACGGGGGGGGGGGGGCGGCAGGTGGACCAACAGTTGCCAGAGGATCGGTGGTGGACCTGTATTTAATTAGCCCAGGGTGAATTGAGACACACAAGGTATCTGGGCAAAAGGTGTCCGTCTTCACTCTGTGTCAGCTTTGCCTTCGCCTGTTCACTGGCGTTGTTCTCTGTGACAGAGCTGATCATCACGGCCGGAGGGGAGAACATTCCGCCTGTTCCCATCGAGGACGCGGTGAAGGAACGTGTTCCCATCATCAGCAACGCCATGGTAATCGGAGACAAGCGCAAGTTCCTCTCCGTGTTATTGACACTCAAGGTGCGTGGTTTATTCTCTTCCTTAACAATGGCTGCGCGGCATTTTCACTACGTTACACTGAGGGCCGCAGCCCAGACCAACACACAAACCAACCTCCCTTCCATTGACTCCATCTACACCTCACGCTGCCTCGGGGCAAGGCCAGCAGCATCATCAAGGACCAGTCTCACCCCACTGGTCACTCCCTCTTCTCCCCTCTCCCATCGGGCAAGAGGTACAGAAGCTTGAAAACGAACGCACACACCTCCAGATTCAGGGACAGTTTCTTCCCGGCTGTTATCAGGCAACTGAACCATCCTACCACCAACCTGACCTCCCATCTACCTCATTGGAGACCCGCGCACTAACACTATCCTACACTCGGGACAATTTTTACATTTTTACCAAGCCAATTAACCTACAAACCTGTGCGTCTTTGGAGTGTGGGAGGAAACCGAAGATCTCGGAGAAAACCCACGCAGGTCACAGGGAGAACGTACAAACTCCGTACAGACAGCGCCCGTAGCCGGGATCGTACCTGGGTCCCTGGCGCTGTGAGGCAGCAACTCTACCGCTGCACCACTGGACCATATAGATACAGGATAGAGGGAATAACATTTAGTGCAAGATAAAGTCCGATTTAAAGAAAGTCCGAGGGTCTCCAATGAGGTAGATGGGAGGTCAGGATCGCTGTCTAGTTGGTGATGGGGTGGTTCAGTTGCCTGATAACAGCTGGGCCGAGACAGTCTGTGGATCTGGATTGTGTCTGCGTGCAGGAGTGAGTGTTGATCTGTTTCCTGGTTGTAGTGCAATGTGAACGGTGACACTGGGGAGCCGCAGGATGACCTGACGGAAGAGGCCGTCCAGTATTGCCAAACGATGGGTTCCAAAGCCACGAAGGTGTCGGAGATCTACACCAGCAAAGATGCGGCTGTGTTTGCTGCCATTCAGGAAGGCATCAACCGCGTGAATGACAAGGCTTCGTCCAACGCCCAGAGAATTCAGAAGTGGTGTCTTTTAGAAAAGGACTTCTCCATTGCAGGCGGTGAATTGGGTAAGTGCTGAGCCTATCAACGCAAGTATTAACAGGGTACTGAGTTTAGATGATCAGCCATGATCATATAGAATGGCGGTGCTGGCTCGAAGGGCCGAATTGCCTACTCCTAGAAACATAGAAAATAGGTGCAGGAGTAGGCCATTCGGCCCTTCGAGCCTGCACCGCCCTTCGAGCCTGCACCGCCATTCAATATGATCATGGCTGATCATCCAACTGTATCCTATACCTGCCTTCTCTCCATACCCCCTGATCCTTTTAGCCACAAGGGCCACATCTAACTCCCTCTTAAATATAGCCAATGAACTGGCCTCAACTACCTTCTGTGGCAGAGAGTTCCAGAGATTCACCACTCTCTGTGTGAAAAATGTTTTCCTCATCTCGGTCCTAAAGACTTCTCCCTTATCCTTAAACTGTGACCCCTTGTCCTGGACTTCCCCAACATCGGGAACAATCTTCCTGCATCTAGCCTGTCCAACTTGCCCTTAAGAATTTTGTAAGTTTCTATAAGATCCCCCCTCAATCTTCTAAATTCTAAACCCTGCACCAATTGTCTGTGTTTCTACCGCTGCGCCACCGTGCTGACTCGGTGGGCTGGAGGGTCTGTTTCCGAGTTGTATCTCTAAACTAAAGTAAATTACGTATCGGGAAGGAAAAATTGAAGAAGATGATTAAAATGGAAGCACTAACTTTTTTCTTTCCGTTTTTCCTGTTACTTTTACTCACTGTTCGACTGCACTAATTTGGTCGTCTAGGGGAGTCTATTCTTACACATTCACTTTCTCTTTCATTTTCTCTCTTTCTTGCTCTTTCTCTCTTCTATTTCATCTTTGCTAAAATTAAAATTGAAGATGTACAATAAATGCATTATGTCATATGCCATCTGGGACGACAGATGGCACAATGGGCTAAGTGTTCGGCTGGCAACCGGAAGGTAGCCGGTTCGAATCCCGCTTGGAGTGCATACTGTCGTTGTGTCCTTGGGCAAGACACTTCACCCACCTTTGCCTGTGTGTGAATGTGTTTGAATGTGTGTGAGTGATTGGTGGTGGTCGGAGGGGCCGTAGGCGCAGATTGGCAGCCACGCTTCCGTCAGTCTGCCCCAGGGCAGCTGTGGCTACAGAAGTAGCTTACCACCACCGAGTGTGACTGAGGAGTGAATGAATAATGCGATGTAAAGTGCCTTGAGTATTAGAAAGGCGCTATATAAATCCCATCCATTATTATTATTATTATATGCCGTGGTTTGTACTTTTGTACACTGCTTCTAATAAAAAATAAAAAATAATTAAAAAAAAAAAATGAAGCACGAACAAACTTCTGTTAGTATCTGCCACCTTTGGTAACTTTTTGCTTTTTGGCTTCCTGTCTCCTTTCACCCCCCCCCCCCAGGTCCCACAATGAAACTGAAGCGACCGGTGGTCTTGAAGATGTACAGCGATCAGATCGAGGACTTCTACAAGGATGCAATAACCCCAGTCACTCCGGATAATCCGCTCACTGGGAAATAGTATAAACGCTGACTGCAGAGTGGAACAGCAGCTGCTGAATTTGTGCACTGTTTTATAGTTTTAATGTTTACGATTTTAAGTTCGTTTTACATTTTGATTTGTAAAGTTCGTTTGATTTGAAGGAAATGCCAAAAACATTTTCATAGTTCATCGATGTTACTTCCATGAGGAAACTACCTTTTGTTATTGCGAATTGTACTTTGCAGGGATTGGGATTGTTTCAACAAATCACACTGGGACTATGGTTGTGTGCAGTTATAGATGATCGCAGCCCCAGTCTTGGCTCTGCATACATGCTAACTTAAAGTTCTGTTATCATATTTCAATGTACAAGTACATGTGAGAAGCAGTTTGACATGATTGGACTTCACTGTGGAAACGGTCGATCCGTTTTGTCTTGAGCTGTAGTCGGTTTAAAGGTTGTGCAGCAAACTCTCTGTTGATTGCAATGTGTTTTGGGATACAGAGGATAATGTTGTATACAAAGTCTACTATGAACATAGATAATACGTGCAGGAGGAGGCCATTCGGCCCTTCGAGCCAGCACCGCCATTCATTGTGATCATGGCTGATCGTCCCAAATCAATAAGCCGTGCCTGCCTTCTCCCCTTATCCCTTGGTAGAAACATAGATAACAGGTGCAGGAGGAGGCCATTCGGCCCTTCGAGGCACGGTGGCGCAGCGGGTAGAGCTGCTGCCTCACAGCGCCAGGGTTTGATTCTGACCACGGATGCTGTCTTTACGGCGTTTGTATGTTCTCCTCCCCCCCCCCCCCCCCCGTGACCTGCGTGGGTTTTCTCCGGGTGCTCCGGTTTCCTCCCACACTCCAAAGACGTGCAGGTTTGTCGGTTAATTGGCTTTTGGTAAAATTGTAAATTGTCCCTAGTGTGTGTGTGTGTGTGTGCGCGTGTAGGGTAGTGTTACTGTGCAGGTATCACTGGCCTGCGCAGACCCGATGGGCCGAAGGGCCTGTTTTTGCGCTGTATCTCTAAACTAAATGAAAATGATAGATAGATATTCTATTATACACGATTACAGTCTCAAGTCTTCTTTATATTCCAAAGAAGTATTTTACTTTTGAGAAACATACGTCCATGAAGAATATTGTTCCAGTTTTGTTTTGTACAGCTCCCAAATCTATTTAAACTCGTCAAAAGCTGTTATATATTGTTTTGGCTATTTATTGTTCATGAGTAAAGTTGCCATGGAATATATTTTTGTGTTTTAACTGCATTTTGTAACAATGCTGTACAGTCCCATTTTAAAAACCAAATGGAAGAACAGATTCATTTTTATACATGAAATACCACATAACATGGCGAAGCTTTCATGACTGTGTAGTCATCAAACCGTGCACTTTTACAGGACATCAGCTGAAGAGGCTGACTATAGAAATGCTTGTAAAAGCCCCTCATTTACATTCATTTTCCTGCCTGTGCTCCATTATATTCTTCTTTTCTTTTTTAAATATGCTCTTTTTATTTATTTTTGTGAAAAAGTTGTGAGATTCTGTACGGTGGCGCAGCGGTAGAGTTGCTGCCTCACAGCGCCAGAGCCCCGGGTTCGACCCCTGACCTCGGGTGCTGTCTGTACGGAGTTTGTGCGCGTTCTCCCCTGTGACCCGGGTGGGTTTTCTCCGGGTGCTCCGGTTTCCTCCCACATCGCAAAGACGTACAGGTTTGTAGGTGAATGAACTCCTGTAAATTGTCCCTAGTGTGTAGGATATTGTCGGTGTGCGGGGATCGCTGGTCGGTGTGGACTCGGTGAGCCGAGGGGCACTGTATATCTCTATGAAGTCTCCAAACTTAACAAACCTTTGTGCAATAATATACTAATCCTTTTTGTTGATTTTTGTGTCTTAGTGACTTGCCAAAGTTGCATCTTCTGGGCAGCTGGGGAAGTAGATTTATCCCCAACCTGTCAGAGTCTCTGTGGTTCAGATACATGTTTGGCCTGACCTTTTGCTCAAGTTTTGTGCCTCCTTTACAACCACCTCAGTAATAATCTCGGGCTTTGCGTCACAGTTTGTAAAGTGCCTGAGCATCAGCCGCTATCGTCGGGTGAGCGATACAGTGCGGAAACCGGCCCCGCGGCCCAACTTGCCCACACCGACCAACATCCCCCATCGACACTAGTCCCACCTGCCTGCATTTGGCCCACATCTCTCCACACCTGCCCTGTTCATCCACCTGTCTAAATGTCTTTCAAACACCCGCCACCCCCTTATGTGAACAAGTTGCCCCTTGGCTTCTGAATAAATCTTTCCCCTCCCACCTTGTGTGTTTTGCTTACAATAAGACTGGATCGGAAAGGACAAGGGGATAATAAGAAATGAGATGGGAGTAGGTTGTTGTTGATCATCCAACACTGACTGCATTCAGTATTGGAAAGACCTGGCTCAGCGATGTGACTTCTATCAAAATAGCAGAGAAGTGCCTAAAAACTTACTCCTGGGAATCAAAATTTCAAAATCTATGACTGCATATTCGTAAGGTCACAAGTGATAGGAGCAGAATTAGGCCATTCGGCCCATCAAGTCAACTCTGCCATTCAATCATGGCTGATCTATCTCTCTCTTAACCCCATTCTCCTGCCTTCTCTCCATAACCTCTGACACCCGTACTAATCAAGAATCTATCCATCTCTGCCTTAAAAATACCCACTCACTTGGCCTCCACATTCTGTGGCAACGGATTCTGAGGCTGTGACCTCTAGTCCTAGACTCTCCCACCAGTGGAAACATCCTCCACATCTACTCTATCCAAGCCTTTCGCTATTTGAGCTTTCACTGCTCCTATTTGCAAAACTATCAACTCCAATCACTATTGAACAAGTCTTAATTGAACAAGAGGGAAGTAGAGGTATTATCCTGAAATAAATGGCCCATTGTGCTAAGTTTACATTTGACTGAGTTAGTAATACTTTGGCAGCGTCATGATTATGCCACAAAAATGCACCATAGAAAAAAAAAAAAGACAGCCATTGATTCCATTTGTGTTTGAAGTCCTATGGATGGTTTACCCAATTATTTTAATATTATTTTTTCAACTGAGTTGTGCAATACCCACAGTGGTAGAGTTGCTGCCTCACAGCGCCAGACAGAGACCCGGGTTCCATCCTGACTACGGATGCCGTCTGTACAGTTTGTTTATTCACCCTGAAAAGGAACTGCAGACGCTGGTTTAAACCGAAGATGGACAGAAAATGCTGGAGTAACTCAGCGGGACAGGCAGCATCTCTGGAGAGAAAGGAATGGATGACATTTCGGGTCGAGACTGAAGTCTGAAGAAGGGGTCACGACCCCCAAAACGTCACCCATTCCTTCTCTCCAGCGATGCTACCTGTCCTGCTGAGTTACTTCAGCATTTTGTGTCTTATCTCCCTGTGACCTGCGTGGGTTTCCTCCCCCACTCCAAAGACGCGCAGGTTTGTAGGTTAATTGGCTCCTGTAAATTGTCCCGTGTGTGTAGGATAGAACTAGTGTGATCGTTGGTGGGCCGAATGGCCTGTTTCCACGCTGTATGTCTAAACTAAATGACATCCAGTTTCCCTAATGAATGCGAAATAATACAAAGGTCACTTGCTTCTGTCGTTTATATAAATGTACGATCTACTATATGCATTGTTTAAGAAAGAACTGCTGATGCTGGAAAAATCAAAGGTAGACAAAAATGCTGGGGAAACTCAGCGGGTGAGGCAGCAGCTATGGAGCAAAGGAATAGGTGACGTTTCGGGTCAAGACCCGAAACGTCACCTATTCCTTCGCTCCATAGATGCTGCCTCACCCGCTGAGTTTCTCCAGCATTTTTGTCTACCTCCTATATGCATTGTGTGTCAGTTTTGAAACTGAGTGCAATTGCACGGAGGTATCCGAAATACAAGCATTAAGTTGAGGAACTGCATAAAGCGAGTACTGGCTGCACATCACCACATTAAGCCCAGATATATTTTGATTACCACGTTACATGTTTTTTCCATCCAGTACATGTTACTCTTTGTACAATGACTGCTATTTTTCATGAATGTCAACTCCATCTAGACTGAATTCAGTGTAAATATGGGTATGGATAAATTATTAGAATCTATCCTGCAGCAAGATTGTAAATTTTTGCATGGACTTGTACAATACAATTGGAACATTTGTGTATTTAGCATGGTGATGGAGTGTGTTATAAATAAAGGTGTGAAAACTGGTTTCGCAGATGCTGCTGGTGACAGCTGAAGTCTTTCCGGTGTAAGGTTTATCTTAAAACAATGTTTATTTTACCACCGTAAAACATGAAGGAAGAACCAAACTAAATCAGACGGTACTGGACTTTATTTTGCAGCAGGGGGCGGCATGGCGCTAGAGTCGCTGCCTCACAGCCCCCGAGACCCGGGTTTAATCCCGACTACAGGTGCTGTCTGTATGGAGTTTGCACGTTCTCCCCGAGACCCACATGGGTTTTCTCCGAGATCGTCGGATTCCTCCCGCACTCCAAAGACGTACAGGTTTGTAGGTCTTCTCATCGAGACCACAAACAAGATTACAAGTTGTACAGCCAGAGCTAAACACACTACTCGGCATCCGCATACAATCCCCTCCCCCACCTTGGTCAGTCTGATCACGTCTCATTGTTCCTCCTCCCTAAGTACTCCCCACTCATCAGACAGGTTAAACCAATTGTGAGGACAGTTAAAGTCTGGTCAGAGGAAGCGGACTTCACACTTCAGCAGTGTTTTGGAAACACTGACTGGAAGGCGTTTGCAGCCCAGGCCACCCTTGACTCCCACACGGACATTGATTCCTACACATCCTCTGTTCTGGACTTTATAAACTCCACCATCAATAGTGTCACCTCCCTCAAACGGGTGACCACATTCCTGAATCAGAAGCCATGGATGAACAGCGGGGTCAGGCTACTGCTGAAAGCACGGGACACCGCTTTCAGGTCAGGCGATGCTCGAGCCTACAGTTCATCCAGGGCTAACCTGAAGAGGGGCATCAAGAAGGCCAAGCACTGCCATAAGCTCAGGATTGAGGAGCACTTCAACAACAACTCCGACCCCCGACGCATGTGGCAAGGCATCCAGGCCATCACGGACTACAGACCCTCCAACACCACCCCCACATCCAGCGACGCCTCCTTCCTTGAGGAGCTTAATCACTTCTATGGCCGCTTCGACAGGGACATTCTAGAGACAGCCATCAAGGCTGTGCTACCTGCCGATCACCAACCCCTCACACTCACCCCCTACGACGTATACGTGGCACTGAGTAGGACTAATGCATGTAAAGCTGCTGGCCCTGAAGGCATCCCCGGGCGCGTGCTCAGGGCCTGTGCTGCGCAGCTGACAGACGTCTGGACTGACATCTTCAACCTGTCACTTGCCCAAGCAGTTGTCCCCACGTGCCTTAAAGCCACCTCCATCGTGCCAGTGCCAAAACACTCCACTGCGGCAAGCCTCAACGACTTCCGCCCAGTTGCACTTACCCCCATCATCACCAAGTGCTTCGAGAGGCTGGTCCTGGCACACCTCAAAAGCTGCCTACCCCCCACACTGGATCCCTATCAGTTTGCCTACCGCAAGAACAGGAGTACGGAGGATGCCATCTCAACGGCACTTCACTCCGCCCTCTCCCACCTCGACAACAGAGACACTTACGTAAGAATGCTGTTCATCGATTACAGCTCAGCATTCAACACCATTATACCATCAAAACTGATCACCAAACTTGGTAACCTGGGCATCGACCACTCCCTCTGCAACTGGATACTGGACTTTCTAACCAACAGACCCCAGTCTGTTAGGTTAGACAAGCACACCTCTTCAACCCTCACCCTGAACACCGGCGTTCCACAGGGCTGTGTGCTGAGACCCCTCCTCTACTCCCTCTTCACCTATGACTGCACACCTGTACATGGTACTAACACCATCATCAAGTATGCAGATGATACAACGGTGATTGGCCTCATCAGCAACAACGATGAGTCGGCCTACAGGGAGGAGGTCCAGCACTTAGCAGCATGGTGCGCTGACAACAACCTGGCCCTTAACTCCAAGAAGACCAAGGAGCTCATTGTAGACTTCAGGAAGTCAATGGGCGGCACGCACACCCCCATCCACATTAACGGGATGGAGGTGAAACGTGTTTCTAGCTTCAGGTTCCTGGGAGTCAACATCTCCGATGACCTCTCTTGGACCCACAATACCTCAACTCTGATCAAGAAGGCTCACCAGCGTCTCTTCTTCCTGAGGAGACTGAAGAAGGTCCATCTGTCTCCTCAGATCCTGGTGAACTTCTACCGCTGCACCATCGAGAGCATCCTTACCAACTGCATCACAGTATGGTACGGCAACTGCTCTGTCTCCGACCGGAAGGCATTGCAGAGGGTGGTGAAAATTGCCCAACGCATCACCGGTTCCTCGCTCCCCTCCATTGAGTCTGTCCAAAGCAAGCGTTGTCTGCGGAGGGCGCTCAGCATCGCCAAGGACTGCTCTCACCCCAACCATGGACTGTTTACCCTCCTACCATCCGGGAGGCGCTACAGGTCTCTCCGTTGCCGAACCAGCAGGTCCAGGAACAGCTTCTTCCCGGCGGCTGTCACTCTACTCAACAACGTACCTCGGTGACTGCCAATCACCACCCCCCCCCCCCCCCCCCCCCCCCCGACACTTATTATTATTTATTCAAATCATTTGCTATGTCGCTCTTCCAGGGAGATGCTAAATGCATTTTGTTGTCTCTGTACTGTACACTGACAATGACAATGAAAATTGAATCTAAATCTGGTGTCTGGCTTGTCACTGCTTGTGCGTGGTGGTGGAAAGATTGGTGGAAACGGGGCCACGACGTGAACGCTCGTTCCTGGTTTATAGATTAATTGGCTCGATACAAGTGTAAATTCCTCGTGTGTGTACGATAGTGTTAATATGCAGGGATTACTACTCGGAGTGCCGAAGGGATTTTTTCCACGTTGTATCTCTGCACTAAACTGCATCTGAACACTGGACGGCTCGATTGTACAGTAATTGAAGATAGACACAAAGCTGGAGTAACTCAGCAGGACCGGCAGCATCTCTGGAGAGAAGGAATGGGTGACGTTTCGGGTCGAGACCCTTCTTCAGACTGATGTCAGAGGAGTGGGCGGTACATAGATAAGGAAGTGTATAGGTGTCAACTTCCATACATCGGTGAGACCAGGTACAAGCTTGACAATCGTTTCGCTGAGCACCTCCGCTCAGTCCGTCTTAACCTACCTGATCTCCAGGTGGCCCAGCACTTCAACTCCCCGTCCCATTCCCAATCTGACCTTTCTGTCCTGGGCCTCCTCCAT
The DNA here is from genome assembly GCF_010909765.2 of Amblyraja radiata. Classification (NCBI taxonomy): domain Eukaryota; kingdom Metazoa; phylum Chordata; class Chondrichthyes; order Rajiformes; family Rajidae; genus Amblyraja; species Amblyraja radiata. Next base: position 31,608,805 of record NC_045984.1, on the reverse strand, counting down.
TGTCAGAGTGAGGCCCAGCGCAAATTGGAGGAACAGCACCTCAAATTTTGCTTGGGTAGTTTACACCCCAGCGGTATGTATTATTTCAGGAGGGGGGGGAGAGAGGGGAGGGGAGGGAAAGAGGGGAGGGGAGGGGGGGGGGGGGGAAGGGTGGTGGGTGAAGACCACCAGTTGCTGTAAAATCAGTGGTGGATCTTTACTACAACCCAAGATTAACAACAGAGAAACTCCAAGGAGCAGTGGGGTAAAATCACCAACTAGATATATTGGGTTTATGGATAGCGAGCAAGTATATACAAGGGACAATTTAAAGGAATTGCAGATGGTGTGCATATAAGATTGCAAAAGGCTGTTAACCACAGTAAATCAGGCAATAGTGAAGGAAATGAGACTGGGAACTGCAAGGATAAAGAACGGCTTAGCAGAAGCTGAGCAGAGAATCTTTAAAGATGCTCGGGCCACTTACTATTTATAGACTCTTACAGAACGAAACAGGCCCTTCAGCCCAGCTTAACCATACTGGCCATTAGATGAATGGTTTGGTTTAGTTCAGAGATACAGCACGGAAACAGGCCCTTCGGCCCAACGATTCCACGCCAACCCCAGCACGCTAACACTAGGGACAATTTTACTGAAGCCAATGCACCTACAAACCCATACATACGTCTTTAGAGTGCGAGAGGAATAACGGAGAAAACCCGCGCAGGTCACGGGGAGAACGTACAAACTCCGTACACACAGCACCCGTGGTCGGGATCGAACCAGGGTCTCTGGTGCTGTGAGGCAGCAACTCTACCGCTGCGCCACCTTTAGTCTTTTGTAAAACCCGTTGCTCTTGCCGTCTCCTCCCACAAAACTAGTTACACGAAGCACCAGTTGATTCTTTTGCACGATATGAATGTAGATTTTAAAAAATGTGCACATATTTGAACGTGGGAAAGGATAGTCAGTACTCAAAGGGTTTAAAAATATATATTCTTTAGACAATATACAATGCAGTAAGATCTGTTTGGGGTTCTGAGATCACATCAGCAACATTAAGTTCAGTAATCTAAAGGGCATTTCACGGAGTTTTATTTCCACAGTAAAAGTGTGTTTGGCCTTTTATTAGAAAACACAGAATTCTTCGGTTCACATCAGAGATGTAGCTCATATGTTCTTTTCCGAATATATACATTACTTCTATCGTCTTCGGGTAAAATTTTTCACACAAGTTTACTAGACTAAAACAAATGTCCCATCGGATGAGTCTTAAAAACATTTCCGTGTTCTTCTGATCGCTTGAATCGGTGAACATCCCCAGGAAGAGGAAGTCTTCCATCCACGCTGCCTCTGGCCCAGTACAATGGTTATGTTTCGGGAACTGATAAATGGCAAGGAAACGTAAGCGTTTGACAATGACTTTCCTGATCCCATGCAGTGAAGGTTTTAAAACTTGATCTCCACACGTTTTTGAGACAGGCAACGTTCAAAGTCTGGGGCGAGTGCCATTTGTCAACTCTCTGGCTGTGCTTTCCATCACGGAGGGACGGCACTCCAATGCGTTACTCCTCATTTCGATGTGCTAAGATTCTGTGTTGGAAGCCCATGTCATGTGGCTGTGGCCGCCAGGTAAGTCTGTAGTTTACGGACAGTGGTCTCATCCAGCGAGAAGAGGTCAAAGTCAAAAGTCGTGTTCGTAACATTGAAATGTCCTGTTTCTTCGATAAGGTTCACAATCTGCAGAGAGAATAAAAGGTGGCGTGAAACCATGAAAGAGGGAATGAATCAACGCTGCAGTTGATTAATTCCCGGGATGGCGGCACTCACATATGATGAAAGAATGGATCGACTGGGCTTGTATTTCACTGGAATTTAGAAGGGTGAGAGGGGTTCTTATGGAAACATATAAGATTCTTAGGGTTTAAGAAGGAACTGCAGATGCTGGAAAATTGAAGGTAGACAAAAGTGCTGGAGAAACTCAGCGGGTGCGGCAGCATCTATGGAGCGAAGGAATAGGTGACGTTTCGGGTCGAGACCCGGAAGGGTCTCAACCCGAAACGTCACCTATTACTTCGCTCCATAGATGCTTCCTGGTCTCGACCGAAACGTCACCTATTCCTTCACTCCACAGATACTTCCGGGTCTCGACCCGAAACGTCGCCAGGAAAAATGTTCCCCATGTTGGTGGAGTCCAGAACCAGTGGTCACACAGTTTAAGAATAAGGGGTCGGCCATTTAGGACTGAGATGAGGAAAGACGTTTTCTCCCAGAGAGTTGTGAATCTGTGGAATTCTCTGCCACAGTGGAGGTCACTTCACTGGATGATTTCAGGAGAGAGTTAGTTCGGGCTAACGGAATCGAGGGATATGGGGAGAAAGCAGGAACGGGGTACTGATTGTGGATGATCAGCCATGGTCATATTGAATGGCGGTGCTGGCTGGAAGGGCCGAATGCACCCATGTTTCTCCGTACCTGTTGCAACACATTGCGTTCTCTTAGTGCCATCAACCTGCGATGTAGATCCACCAATTCCTCTGTGTACGACTGCACAAAGTAAAATGAATAGAGATTTAATCATTTGCATGATTTGCACGGCTGGAGCTCAGCTTTGCCCTTCTGTTTGTGAATCTTACTGTGGGATTGGGTGAGAGGGTGGAGAGACAATGCAAGATGAAGACAGTCTATTTAGTTTATAGATACAGCATGGAAACGGGCCCTTCGGCCCACCGAGTCCAGGCCGACCATTGTTCACCCGTACACTAGTTCGATACTGCACACTAGGGGCAATTTACAGAAGCCAGTTAACCAACGAATCCGGACGTCTTTGGAAGCCATTTAGAACGGAGACGAGGAAAAAACACTTTTTCTCACAGAGAGTGGTGAGTCTGTGGAATTCTCTGCCTCAGAGGGCGGTGGAGGCAGGTTCTCTGGATACTTTCAAGGCAGAGCTAGATAGGGCTCTTAAAAATAGCGGAGTCAGGAGATATGGGGAGAAGGCAGGAGCGGGGTACTGATTGTGGATGATCAGCCATGATCACACGGTGCTGGCTCGAAGGGCCAAATGGCCTACTCCTGCACGTATTGTCTATTGAATGTGGGAGGGAACTGGAGCACCCGCAGAAACCCACGCGATCCCAGGGAGACCGTACAAATTCCACATACAGACAGCACCCGAGGTCAGGATCTAACCCCGGGTCTCTGGCGCTGTAATGCAGCAGCTCTACCACTGTGCCACCGTACCGCCCATCACTGGAGAACGCGGATAGGTGACGTTTCGGGACGGGGCCCTCCCGCCATTCGCTCTTCCACCTGCAGAGGGCAGTGCTTTTGGCAGTTGGGTTTGGGGGTTGGTCTGGAGCCTTGGACCTCCCTCTGTCCCTCTCGCCCACCTGCGGAGTTTACGGGTGCCACTTGACAATACGCTTCTCAAACACGGTCCTGTTGGAACGTACCAGTCCGTGTGATGCACATTCTTCAGCTTAAAGGTGGTGACTCCACCATCTTTTGTTTTAGAGATACAGCTTGGAAACAAGCCCTTTGGCCCACTGAGTCCGCACCGCCCGACTATCGCCCATTCGCTAGTTTGTGAGTTTGCTCCGGTTTCCTCCCACACTACAAATATATACAGGGGCGATTGTGGAGGCAGTTACGATACTGACGTTTATGAGGCTTAGAGAGTCAGAGAAACTTTGTTCCTCTCACCTTAAAGCTATGCCCTCTAACATTTGATGTTTCTACCCATGGAAACAAGTTGTGACTGCCTACCAACATTGTATATTTTTATTTCTCTGGAGGTTGGATGATGGATAATTTGGAGTTTGCACGTTCTCCCTGTGACCACGTGGGTTTTCTCTGGGTGCTCTGGTTTCCTCCCACACTTCAAACGCCTGCAAGGTTTGCAGGTTAATCGGCTTCTAATCCCCTACATGCACACGCCCCTTACAGCACTGCCAGTATCAGGAGAACTATACAAAAACTCTGCCACAGCTTTCTTTGTGGGGTGATAGCGAGTCAGGCCAACTTTCTTCCTACTGCTCCGATATGAGTTTCATTCTTATAAATCGCTACATCATTTTTTTCCATACAGAGGTGTTTCTTTGAATGAAGTATTACTAAAAATCGCACATATGACATTAAATACTTAGCAGCCGCACTCAAAAAATAAAAGCAGTGGAGTAAAAAGTCAAAATATTAATTTATCATATAAAGTCCAAACTATATTCCTTCCTCTAATCATCTACTATTGTGGCTCTTTAAATAATAAGGGAGCTGTTCACCTTGTCTTGCAATCCTTTTTTAAATAATTTGTCTGGTTTTTCACAGTTTTCAGGACTTTTTCTGCCAGATGCCTGCAATAGAGATAAATACAATTATTGTGTAGGAAGGAAGTGCAGATAGATGCCGGTTTAAACCGAAGATAGACACACAATGCTGGAGTAACTCAGCGGGACAGACAGCATCTCTGGAGAGAAGGAATAGGTGACGTTTCGGGTCGAGACCCTTCTTCAGACTGAGAGTCAGGGGAGAGGGAAACAAGAGATATAGACGGTGATGTAGAGAGATATAGAACAAAGGAATGAAAGTAGCGATGATAAAGGAAACCGGCCATTGCCAGCTGCGTGCTAGGTGAAAATGAGTTACAGACAATGAGACTCATCAAGACAAATTATCCTAAACTTTAACCCAATCCGCGCCGACCAGCGATCACCCCGTACATCGGCGCTATCCTACACACTAGGGACAATTTACAATTTTACCAATGCCGATTAACCTACAAACCCGTGTAGGGAGGAACTACAGATGCTGGTTTAAACCGAAGATATACAATACGCTGGAGTAACTCAGCGCGACAGACAGCATCTCTGGAGAAAAGGAATAGATGACATTTCAGGTCAAGACCCTTCTTCAGAGTGAAAGTCAGGGGAAAGGGGAACGAAAGATATGGACAGTACTTAGGACAAATGAATGGAAGATATGCAAGAAGCAACAGTAATCAAGGAAATGTGGAGCCCACAATGGTCCAGTGTTGGATGTGGGGTAGGTGATAATGAGGTGTACAGACAGTGGCCATTGTGCCACCCTTATGAATGCTGCTTCTTTGCATGTCAGAAACGGGACAATAAAATATTTTATTTTGAACTCCATTGTCCTTCACGTTTCTATTTATAAATGCAATGTTCAAGGATTTTGTACAAACGACTCATGGGCAAATAGAAAAACACAGCAGTTTGTCAAGTGAAGGGATGCTTGGAATAAAGGGGTTTCTCTCCGACAGAGAAACAATAGTCACAGAGTGATACAACGTGGAAACAAGCCCTTCAACCCAACTTGCCTACGCCAGCCAACATGTCCCATCTACACTAGTCCCACCTGCCTGTGTTTGGCCCATATCCCTCCTGTCCTATCCATGTACCTGTCTAACTGTTTCTTAAACGTTGGGATAGTCCCTGCTTCAACCCACCTCCTCTGGCAGCTCGTTCCATACATCCACCATCATTTGTGTGAAAAAGTTACCCCTCAGATTCCTATTAAATCTTTTCCCCTTCACCTTAAGCCTACGTCCTTCGATTCACCTACTCTGGGCCTAATCTCTCATTTATTTTCCCACACTCTGTATTCATCATCCTTGGATGGCCAACACTACAGAGGCCAAAGATAGGCACAAAGTGCTGGAGTAACTCAGCCTTCTTTTTCCACACCCATCCTTTTTCTCCAGAGATGCCGCCTGATGGTTACTCCAGCACTTTGTGTCTATCTTTGGCATGAACTAGCAGCTGCATTTTTTTAGTTCAACTACTAGAGACCAACCACAACTTTCACACCCACCACACTAGTGAAAGTAAGCATGCAGGTACAGCAGCCAGTGAAGAAAGCGAATGGCATGTTGGCCTTTATAACAAGAGGAGTTGAGTATAGGAGCAGAGAGGTCCACACCTGGAATATTGTGTGCAGTTTTGGTCCCCTAATTTGAGGAAAGACATTCTTGCAATTGAGGAAGTGCAGCGTAGGTTTACAAGGTTAATTCCCGGGATGGCGGGACTGTCATATGCTGAGAGAATGGAGTGGCTGGGCTTGTACACTCTGGAGTTTAGAAGGATGAGAGGGAATCTTATTGAAACATATAATATTATTAAGGGTTTGGACACGCTAGAGGCAGGAAACATGTTCCCGATGTTGGGTGAGTCCAGAACCAGTGGCCACAGTTTAAGTATAAGCGTTTGGCCATTTAGAACGGAGACGAGGAAACACTTTTTCTCACAGAGAGTTGTGAGTCTGTGGAATTCTCTGCCTCGGGCGGTGGAGGCCGGTTCTCTGGATACTTTCAAGGGAGAGCTAGATAGGGCTCTTAAAGATAGCGGAGTCAGGGAATATGGGCAGAAGGCAGGAACGGGGTACTGATTGGGGATGATCAGCCATGATCACATTGAATGGCGGTGCTGGCTCGAAGGGCCAAATGGCCTATTGTCCATTGTCTACTATCAGACCACAGGCCTGTGAATAGACTTTTCAAGCCTCTGATGTTAGATGATTCCAAGGGAAAGGCCAGTGTCATTGCTTGTATAAAGTGTGACCATGCATTAGGAATCTGCGGCTCCTGAAGCATGATGTCCCATCTAGTGGCAGAGTTATGATGCTGCAAGTGTTGAATTGTTTGAATTCATTGATGCAGCGTGGACCCTTTGGCCCATCGAGTCCAAGGCGACCATCATTCACCTTCTCACTTTCACAACCACTCGCTACACGAAAGGCGTCATTTAGAGAGGCCAGTTGCATGTGCAGCACAGTGTCATAGAGTAAGCTGACTATACAGATATCTTCAAAAAACGTGCTGGAGTAACTCAGAGGGTCAGGCAGCATCTTTGGAGAACATGGATAGGTGACGTTTTTCAGACCTACTGTGATGGGGAGAAAGAAATCTGCAAGAGACGAGATGCTTAAGAAGGAACTGCAGATGCTGGAAAAATCGAAGGTAGATAATACTGCTGGAGAAACTCAGCGGGTGAGGCAGCTCCATAGATGCTGCCTCACCCTTAAGGGTCGAGACCCGAAACGTCACCTATTCCTTCGCTCCATGGATGCCGCGTCACCCGCTGAGTTTCTCCAGCATTTTTATCTACCTTGGAAGAGAGGAGAGGCACCTACACTGACCTTTCTGTCCTGGGCCTTTTTCCACTGTCCCAGCGCACCTCATATTTTGCTCGAGCAGCTTACACCCCAGTGGTTTTAACATTGACTTCTCTAACTTCAAGTAACCCTTGCTTTCCCTCTCTCTCCATCTCTCCCCCTTCCTAGTTATCCGACCAGTCTGACTGTCCCCCAGATTAAATATTATCCATGTATGCTTCTAGCTAAAAGCCCTGTCCCACGGTACGAGTTCATTCCAAGAGCTCTCCCGAGTTAAAAAAAAATCAAACTCGTGGTAAGCACGGAGAATGAACGTAGCGGGTACGTCGGAGCTCGGGGACATCTCTTAGCGGCTCGTAAAGCTAACGGCAGGTACTCAGAAGACTCGCTAACGGCAGGTAAGCACGGGAAGACTCGTGAAGATTTTTCAACATGTTGAAAAATATCCACGAGAGCCCCGAGTACCGACGAGTGGCCATTACCGTAAATCTCCGAATTCGAAATAGGGCAAACTCGGGAGAACTCTTGGAATGAACTCGTACCGTGGGACAGGGCTTTAGCAACGATCTATTCTACATTTTCTTTGAGCTTCGTCCCTTTTGATGTCTCGTTTTCACACCTTACGCTTCCTTATCTCTGTCTCCCTCTCCCCTGACTCTCAGTCTGAAGAAGGGTCTCGACCCAAAAACGTCACCCATTCCTTCTCTCCAGAGATGCTGCCTGACCCGCTGAGTTACTCCAGCTTTTTGTGTCCGTCTCCCATTTACACATGATCCACTCAGTTGGATCAAGCACCTGGTTGCTTGGAGGTGTGTGCAAGTTATTCAGGAAAGTCTGAATGTCCCACTGATTCCACGCCAACCAACGATCACCTGTACACTAGTCCTATCCGACACACTGGGGAACGATTTGCAGAAGCCAATTAACCTACAAACCTTAACATCTTTGGAATATGGGAGGAAAGAGGAGCACCCGGAGAAAACCCACGAGGTCACAGGTAAAACGTACAAACCCCGAACAAACAGCACCCATAAATCAGGATTGAACCCGGGGGGTATCTGCTGCTGGAAAGCAGCAACTCTACCGCTGTGCCACCCCACTACTGTGTCTGGTCTCTGCTATGCCCTAAACATACAGATTATCTTTGGAAGAACTTATTGCCACCAAGAGTAGCAGTTTATATTAAAATAGCTTCAGCATACCACTTCAAAATTGGAATTTATGGTCAGAAATTGGATGCTGACATTAATACCTGCAGCACATATACGGACACCTCTGTACTCACCTTGTTACTGACGGCTAAGTGTTTTTGAATTGAAGGCTGGTCGAGGGTGTTGATATTGCAATTCTCGCTGCTTTCGCTTCCACTATCATCACTTAAACTCAACCTGCAAACAAGCAACACATTTGCACATGTTTAACAATGTCCGCACACTTTACACCATCATCCAGACTCTTCAGGCTTCATTTACCTTAGACTAAATCTTATTCCCTTATATAACTATGCACTGTAAATGGCTTGAGTGTAATCATGTGTTGTCTTTTTGCTGACTGGATAACACGCAACAAAATCTTCTCACCGTCCATTGGTAGACGTGACAAAAAACTAAACTGAATTTATATACTTGAAAGGAGAAATGTATCAGTCTTAATGTCAAACAGCCTGGGAACAGGCCCATCAGCCCAACTTTCCCACACCGACCAAGATGGCCCATTTACACTCGTCCCACCTGCCGGCGTTCGGCCCATCTAAACCACTCCTATCCATGTACCTGTCCAAATGTCTTTTATTACATTTGTACATTGAAGAGGAAAGACATAACATTTCATATTCTTGAAAGATGAAAGCATCAGGGAGTGGAGACATTAGCAGCTGAGTGATTTGCTAAATGTGTAGGAAGGAACAGCAGATGCTGGTTTACACCGAAACTAGACACAAAATGTTGGAGTAATTCAGCACGCTAGGCAGCATCGCTGGAGAAAAGGAATAGGTGGCGTTTCAGATGGAGACCCTTCTTCAGACTGAGAGTCAGGGACGAGGGAAACTAGAGATATGAAAGGGGACAAAGAATCAAATGAATGAAAGGTCGCTAAATTGTCCACTTCTGAGACTTTGGTCTTGAACACTTTGGCAAATCATTTGTCTGTAAAACCTCTAAACAATAATCAGATGAGCACGGCAATCTCTGCAATTGTTAACTTTCCCGTTATGTTTAAGAAGGAACTGCAGATGCTGGAAAAATCGAAGGTAGACAAAAATGCTGGAGAAACTCAACGGGTGAGGCAGCATCTATGGAGCGAAGGAATAGGTGACGTTTCGGGTCGAGACCTGGAAGGGTCTCAACCCGAAACGTCACCTATTCCTTCGCTCCATAGATGCTGCCTCACCAACTGATGTCCAGAAGGGTCTCGACCCGAAACGTCACCTATTCCTTCGCTCCATAGATGCTGCCTCACCAACTGATGTCCAAAAGGGTCTCAACCCGAAACGTCACCTATTCCTTCGCTCCATAGATGCTGCCTCACCAGCTGAGTTTTCAGAAGGGTCTCGACCCGAAACGTCACCTATTCCTTCGCTCCACAGATGCTGCCTCACCAGCTGAGTTTCTCCAGCATTTTTGTCTACCTCGGACTATCCTTGATCGGACTTTGCTGGCTTTACCTTGCACTAAACGTTATTCCCTAATCATGCATCTATACACTGTAAACTGCCCGATTGTAATTCCGCTGACTGGTTAGCACGCATCAAAACCTTTTCACTGTACCTCGGTACACGTGACAATAGACTAAACTGAATAAACCAAACTGAAGCTCAACAAACTAGACTTGGCTCAGATCACTGTGGCTACAGGTTTTGTGTCAGAACCTGAGCCTGTGATCTGGGCTGACAATCCAAGGTCTGTCTCACTGCCAAACACTGACTCACTTCAGTGAAACGCTGAGAAGGATTAGAGTAAACTGAAACCTAAAGCACCCTGTTTATCTGCAAGATTCAAAAAGTAACTGGACTCTTGCCCAGAAATTCAATTGTGAAACAGTTTTATTCAGTTTTTGTGCTATTGAAATTCAATTTTAGTTGAAATAGAATTGCAGTGAAGTCATGTAGCGACGTGCCAGGTTCCTCTGGGGCAAGGTTAGACACACAGTGCTGGAGTCGCTCAGCGGGCCAAGAGAAAATGGACAGACAGTTGAAATTGGTTTATCTTGGTGCTAGAACCACTCGGCGGGTCAGGCAGCATCTCCGGAGAAAGGGGACGAAGAGGGGTCCCGTCCCGAAAAGTCGCCCGTCCTTTTTCTCCAGAGATGCTGCCTGACCCGCTGAGTTACTCCAGCTTTGTATCTATCTTTGGTATAAACCAGCATCCGTAGTTCTTTGTTGCTGCTCTCTTCTGGGGCAACTCGTCTTTGCACTCTGATGAGATTTTCATAGCAAAGACATGAGGGATGTCATAGATTACCCAGACAAAAGTGAACATTGGAGGGTAACCTGGGTGCTCCCTGGACATCGTGATCTTAGTATCCCGGCTGGGGCTGGGACCCCCACCCCACCCCCGGTAGGTCAACAACTTCCCTTCATCCTTCCTAACTCAGTCACTCTGCGCTGCACTGACTCTCCCACCCCCTCCATCATTGAAGTCTGTAGTGGGTGACGAATAACTAAAACAGCGCCGTGTCCTCCTATCTTCATCTATTTCTTCAGCTTTGTAGGTTAATTGGCTTGGTGTAAATGTAAAAATTGTCCCTAGTGCAGGATAGTGTTAATGTGCGGGGATCGCTGGTCAGTGCGGACTCGATGGACCGAAGGGCCCGTTTCCGGGCTTTACTAAGAACCTGGGGGGTAATCGTTTTTCCATAAAGGGCGCTGGGTGTTTGGAACAAGGAGGTAGCTGAGGCAGATACCAGTAGACCTCCCTCAGTTATGACTGACCATGGGTGATGCATTCTGGTCGGATGCAAGCCTGGGCGATCTATGTCATTTGGAGGACAGGCTGTTGCCCATGCAGCACGTCCCCCCTCTCCACGTCGCTGATCGATCCAAAGGAACAGCAGGGCCGTTACAGTTTGGCACCAGTGCCGTCGCAGGAGCTGCCAGAGCGAGGTTGTAGACAACGATGAACTGCCTTAGGGGCTCCGACTCCGGATTTTCTTGAGGTTTACTCCAGGAGCCTTTTCCATGACTGGATATAGCCACAAGGCAGTGGAGGTTTTAAATCAGAGTTTTCCCTTTCCTAGATGGACCGCCTTCCCAGGCTGACGAGCCCCATCTGCCCGAGACTCGTGGGGGCGGGAGCGTCTACCTTCCCGTGCAGGTCTATAGCACCTGCCCACTGCCTAGATACTATTGCAACGTTTAAGTAACATCCAGACGGGTACATGGATAGGATAGGTATAGAGGGTTAAGGGCCAAATGAGTGCAGGTGGGACTAGTCTAGATGGGGCATGTTGGTCGGTGCGGGCAAGTTGGGCCGGAGGGCCTTTCTGTGCTGTATCACTATGTAATATGGTAAGCACTGGTAAGTCACCATTTGTCTGTTTTTGGTAGACAAAAATGCTGGAGAAACTCAGCGGGTGAGGCAGCATCTATGGAGTGAAGGAATAGGTGACATTTCGGGTCGAGAAACCTTTTCACTCAAAGTATGGTGGGTGTATGGAACGAACTGCCAGAGGAGGTAGTTGAGGCTGGGACTATCCCAACATTTAAGAAGCAGTTAAACAGGTACATGGTTAGGACAGGTTTTCCTCTGCATCACCGGCAGAATTAAAGGCACCTCCCTTTGTGCCTGTCCACATTGGTTTTTATTTAAGAAGGAACTGCACATGCTGGAAATATCAAAAGTAGATAAAAATGCTGGAGAAACTCAGTGGGTGAGGCGGCATCTATGGAGCGATGGAATAGGTGACGTTTCGGGTCGAGACCTATTCCTTCGCTCCATAGATGCTGCCTCACCCGCTGAGTTTCTCCAGCATTTTTGTCTACCTTCGATTTTTCCAGCATCTGCAGTTCCTTCTTAAACATCTCCTCTCTTCCAGATTTCTTTCTCCCTAATTCCCCCCCCCCCCCCACCTCCCCATCACAGTAGGTCTGAAATATTTCTCCCTGTCTTTAATATTTACTGCTATTCGGTTGTGACCTCTCGTACACTACGGATGAATTCCCACTCTTCAATCTACTTTTTTCGTGGCTCTTCCAGGGTTTTTAATCTGAACTTTCTCTGTAGCTGTAACATTATATTTTGCACAAGTTTTGTTTCTATTTAGCAGATGTACACGCGTGTGTGGCAATGACGCTGGATAGCATGGACAACAACATTTTTTACACTCTCAGCACATGACAATAACAAATCAATATCAGTATTAAGCCAGCAATAAAAATCTATTTCTGAGTCTTTATTTACAGCAAATATGCAAACCTTCTTTGAAAGGATTACTGGTGCTTAGGTTTATCCTAAGTCATAGAGTGACACAGCGTGGAAACAGGCACTTCGGCCCAACTTGCCCACACGTCCCACTACACTAGCCCCACCTGCCTGTATTTGGTCCATATCCCTCCAAACCTGTCCTATCCATGTACCTGCCTAACTGTTTCTTAAAAGTTGGGATAGTCCCTACCTCAACTACCTCCTCTGGCATTTCGTTCCGTACATCCGCCACCCTTTTACCCCTCAGATTCCAATTAAATAGTTCCCTTCACCTTAAACCTGGGAGCACCCGGGAAAAACCTACACAGGTCACGGCGAGATCGTGTGGGAGGAAACCGGAGCACCCACGTTGGTCACGGGGAGAAAGTACAAACTCCATATGGACAGCACCCGTAGTCAGGATGGAACCCGGGTCCCTGGTGCTGTGAGGCAGCAACTCCACCGTGCAGCATCTGTTGGGCACACTGACCTGTTATCTCTGCTCACTGCAATGTTTTTCACTGCCCTCTCCTCCTCGGAGCTGCTGTCGTCGTCCGAGCCTTCCGATTGGATTTCCTCCACCATGGAGCGCAGGGGCCCTGGGGGAAACAAGAGCAGTTGTCTAGGAAGGAACTGCAGATGCTGGTTTAAACCGTAGACACAAAATGCTGGAGTAACTCAGCGGGACAGACAGCATCTCTGGAGAGAGGGAATGGGTGATGTTTCGGGTTGAGACCCTTCTTCAGACTGAGAGTCAGGGGAGAGGGAAACGAGAGATATAGACGGTGATGCAGAGAGATATGTAACAAATGAATGAAAGATGTGCAAGATAGTTACTTTTTTTTTGCATATCTTTCATTCATTTGTTCTATATCTCTCTGCATCACTGTCTATAATCTCTCGTTTCCCTTTCCCAACTCTCAGTCTGAAGAAGGGTCTCAACCCGAAACGTCACCCATTCCTTCTCACCAGAGATGCTGCCTGTCCCGCTGAGTTACTCCAGCCATTTTGTGTCTATCATTCAATATGCCAATGGTCAACAGACATTAGACTCTGTCAAATCTATCTCATAACCTTCCTCCAAGATATTTGATCTCATTGAAGTTGCTATACAAATGAACGTTTTTCATACATAATTTCTGAACTTCACGTGGATGGACAGTGAGCCCATAAGTCTGTGTCCGGTTGGTATAGAACGTTTGTCGGCGCTGGGCCTGAACTTGCTGGAGTTTAGAAGGATGAGGGTGGACCTCATTGAAACTTACCGAATAGTGAAAGGCTTGGATGGAGTGGATGTGGGGAGGATGTTTCCATTAGTGAGGGAGTCTAGGACGAGAGGTCATAGCCTCAGAATTAATGGACGTTCCTTTAAGAGATGAGGAGGAATTTCTTTAGTCATAGGGTGGTGAATCTGTGGAATTCAATGCCATAGACGGCTGTGGAGGCCAAGTCCATGGATACTTCTAAGGTAGAGACGGATAGATTCTTGATTAGTACAAGTGTCAGGGGTTATGGAGAAAAGGCAAGAGAATGTGGTTAGGAGGGAGAGATAGATCGGCCATGGTTGGATGGCGGAGTAGACTTGATGGGCCGGATGGCCTAATTCTGCTCCTATCACTTATGACAAGACCATTCCAATTTGTCCCACTCCCCAGCCTTCTCACTGTAGCCCATCAAATGCGCTTTCAAATGTCACAATCATATTAGGACACCACCACCTAACCCATATGCTATTTTTCCCCCAATCACCTTCATTGCGTTTCCATTCCCTCCTGATCCCACTGCCCATTAGATGAGAGGAACTTCTTTAGCCAGAGGGTGATGAATCTGTGGAATTTAGCCACATACCTTGTCTGTGGTTTTGGGAAGGTGCAAAATCAGAATCGGAGCTCGAGTCCGAACTTGAGGTCGTGTTCGACTGGCTAGTTCGCACAGACTAGACATGGAGAAAGAGGAACAGAAATCAGTCAGGAAATATCTTGACAGTTAATCAACTTAACTTACCTTCAATTTAGTTGACACAAGGAACTGCAGATGCAGGTTTACGAAAACAAAACACACCAAGTGGGCAACTCAGTGGGTCAGGCAGCACATCTGGAGGACAGTCTGAAGAAGGATTCTGACCCAAAATGTTGCCCATCCATGCCCTCATAGTTTAGTTTATTGTCACGTGTACAGAGGTACAGTGAAAAGCTTTTGTTGTGTGCAAACCAGTCAGCAGAAAGATAATACATGATTACAATCGAGCCATTTACAGTGTACAGATACATGAAAAGGGAATAACGTTTAGTGCAAGGTAAAGCCAACAAAGTCCGATCAAGGATAGTCCGAGGGTCATCAATGAGGTAGATAGTAGTTCAGCACCGCTCTCTGGTTGTGGTAGGATGATTCAGTTGCCCGATTACAGCTGGGAAGAAACTGTCCCACAATCTGGAGGTGGGTGTTTTCACACCTTTTGCCTGATGGGAGAGGGGAGAAGAGGGAGTGACCGGGGGTGAGACTGGTCCTTGATGATGCTGCTGGCCTTGCCGAGGCAGTGTGAGGTATAAATGGAGTCAACAGAAGGGAGGTTGGTTTGTGTGATGGTCTGGGCTGCGTCCACAATTCGCTGCAATTTCTTGCGGTCTTGGATGGAGCTGTTCCCAGACCGTGCTGTGATGCATCCCGATAAAATGCTTTCTATGATGCATCTGTAGAAGTCGGAAATGCTGCCTAGCCTGCTGAACTACTCCATAGTGTTACTCAATTGGGTATGATTGGTTTTAACTCAAGAATGTGCTGCTTGAATAAGGGTGAAGGCAAATACAAAACTAATGTGGAGAACAGAAAATGATTCAGAGGCATCATGTTTACGCCTGAGTCAGCTGCCCATCCATAACAAGTGGCAGCATTGTGCCACAGGGGAGGAGTCATAAAAAGGAACTGCAGATGTTGATTTATACCAAAGATAGGCACAAAATATTGGAGTCAATCAGTGGGTCGGGCAGCATCTCTGGAGAGACGGAGTCTGACGAAGGGCCCCGACCTGAAGCGTCATCTATCTTTTTTCTCCAGAGATGCTGCCTGACCGGCTGAGTTACTCCTGCACTTTGTGTCTATCTTTAATCACCGGAGACTGATAAAATCTCTTTGGATTCTCTGTATCCTTATCTGTCAGAGCTATCTCATGTCCTCTAGATTTCCTTCTTAAGTATAATCCTCAATCCTCTCCTCTTCTGCAGGAATACACTTGATCCCAGCTGTGTGTACCTGATCCATGCCATCTTATTTTTCCTGACCAGAGCCTCAGTTCTCTCATCTTTGCTCTTACCTGCCTTGCACAAGCACGTACATCTCAAACACTCATGATCACACTTAGAAAAGCATCGCACTTTCCAGACAAAGTGTTTAAGTGACAAAGTTCCTTCCTACACATTTAATCTGCTCCACTGTGAAATCTCAAGATGTGCCTGCTTTGAAGAAGTTCTCCTCCTCTCACCTACGAGAATTCTGCAACTTCATCTCTCGTGGCTCTGCCTGTGTGATTCCTCCTGCTCTCCAACTCTATGCCATATTTTACCTTCAACTACATCTCTTTAGATGCCTCATTCTCACACCTTACCCTTCCTTATCTCTGTGTCTCCCATGACTCTTATTCTGAAGAAGGGCCGAGACCCAAAACGTCACCCATTCCTCCTCTCCAGAGATGCTGCCTGTCCCGCTGAGTTACTCCAGCATTTTGCGTCTATTTTCAGTGTAAATAGCGTCTGCAGTTCCTTCCTATAAACAACTCCAGCTTTTTCCATGTAAGGAATAAGAATTGTTTTACCCGCTTGTGCAGGTGTGACAGTATATGGAACTGATGCACTACAATGCTGAGATCTATATTCTGCGCTTTGCACCTTTCCATTTGCTGCTTTACCTATTGTATTCAAGTTTGACTTGATTGTATTTATGTATAGTATTATCTGATCCGATTATCTAGCGTGTAATACAAAGCTTTTCACTGTACCTCAGTGCACATGATAATAACAAACCAAAGCCTAAGGTGAGATAGATAGATAGACACAAAATGCTGGAGTGACAGGCAGCATCTCCGGAGAGAAGGAATGGGTGACGTTTCGGGTCGAGACCAGTCTGAATAAGGGTCTCGACTCAAATCGTCACCAAACCATTCCTTCTCTCCAGAGATGCTGCCTGTCCTGCTGAGTTACTCCAGCATTTTGTGTCTATCTTCGGTTTAAACCAGCATCTGCAGTTCCTTCATACACCTAAGGTGAGATGGCATATGTACTGAGATTTTCTCCTACTGTTCCACGAAGCATCAAACTGCAGCGTTACATCCCTTTGAACCATATTTAGATTTGAGAATAAAATTCTTTACCTCAGATTTGGAGATCACTTCATCTTCTGAATTACACTCATCTGAATCCACAGGCTTTTTCACCTCCTTCACACTACTTTCAGTTTTAACCTTCTCTACTTTAATGTTCACTTTTTCTTTTTCCTTTTCCTTTTCCTTGGTCTGTTTTTTTTCAGAGTATGAAGTAGAGGAAATTCTCGGCGAAACACTTGGGAAAGTTTTTGATGTCTCTGAAGTACTTTTCTTTTGCTTTTTAACGTTGGATTTGATTAAATCTACGTTGGAGGGCCTCTTTATGCTGGGCTTTGACTCTTGGTGTAGGGTCCCACTACCTTTGGGCGACATGCTGTCTAGTTTAGACTCCTTGAAGGCTGGTTTTGGTTCTTTAGAAGTTGCCTTTGGAGTAGATTTCTCTTCCTTTGAAATCTTGCTTTCAGCCGATTTCCGCGATAGTTCCTTAGACGATTTACTGTGCTCCTTCTCCGGTTCTTTCGCGGTTGTCTTGTTCTCAGAGTCTTTCGTAGTCCGCTCCTTGTGCTCTTTTGTGACCTTGTGAGGTTTTGAGGATTTGCTGCTCTCTCTATTTGTATCCTGTTTGAAATGACAGAAGTAATTTAGTGAGTTAGTTTACACACACACACAAGTATATATATAAATGTTTGGAGGGATCTCAAGAGTGCTTTATTGCCATATGTCCCAGATAGAACAATGAACATCTTACTTGCAGCAGCACAACAGAATATGTAAATATAGTACTCTGTAAACAATATAATACGTAAGTAAGTAAGTTTATTGGCCAAGTATTCACATACAAGGAATTTGCCTTGGTGCTCCACCCACAAGAGGGAAAAAAACAAGAGGGGGAAAAAAGTTCAGCTTGTGTATAATATACATACACTCATAAATATACACACACAAACACACATATATATATATATATATATACATGCACACATACGTACACACAAAAAAGCAATAATAGCAATAATAATTAATGTAGTACAGAGCTTATTTGAGGTTGTAGTGTTTAATAACCTGATGGCTGTAGGGAAGAAGCTGTTCCTGAACCTGGACGTTACAGTTTTCAGGCTCCTGTACCTTCTTCCCGATGGCAGGGGTGAAATGAAAGAGTGGCCAGGGTGGTGTGGGTCTCTTATTATGCTGGCTGCCTTTTTGAGGCAGCGATTCCCGCGACATGTCGACATGTGACGCCTGTATGGTCGTGAGTAGTCGCCCAAAGAGCCGCTGGATTTTCAACATGTTGAAAGTTTTCAGCCACCTGCTGCGACTATGACGGGTGCCGGCAAGTCGCCGAAAAAATCGTAAGTAGGGCAGGCCCTTAAGGATTCAGATTAGAGTCCCATTATTCTAATCTGACTCGATTAGAGAGAATCAGATCAAGAGTTCTATTACTGACCTTAGAGCCATGTGATGGCTTGCTTTTCTTTGGATCGGAGAATGCAGACAGTGGAATTGTGGGTAGCATGGGGTAGTCCGGGCTTGGCCTCGAAGTTGTGTCAGTCCCTTCAGGCATCACCATAACCTAGAAGAATAAACTAATGTAATGCCTGCAGACTTGTTCAGTAAACCAGCATCTTCTTTGCAGTTATAAACCAGCATCTGCCGTTCCTTGTCTCCAGACTTTACTTGAGAGATACAGGCCCTTCAGCCCATCGAGTCCGCGCTGACGAGCAATCACCCCGTACACTAGCACTATCCTACACACTGGGGACAATTTACAATTTTACAGAAGCCAATTAACCTACACGTCTTGGCCGTGTTACACTTTCTGAAGTGCTCAGAATGAAACTAAATACTGTGCAATTATCAGTGTACTGCCTGCTTCTAACTTCATGTTGGCATCAGTTGGGCAGAGGAGTGTGGGAGGAAACCGGAGCACCCGGAGAAAACCCACGCGATCACAGGGAGAACGTACAAACTCCATACAGACAGCACCCGTAGTCAAGAATCGAACCCGGGTCTCGGCCGCCCTTCCACTGCTAACGTTTTAAAGAATGATTTTATTGGGTGGAACTATCTGCAAATCATACACATATTGAAAGGAACGTTGGCCTGAACTTAAACATGAACATATTCCTATTCCAGTTGTTTTCCGACTGCAAAGATTAAACCTAAAAAACATAATGGCTTTGGTTTTAACTCTAGGTTGGTTTTGAGCAGTAATCCAACTATTCTCTTGCGCCTGACATGACTGTCTGCCTTAGCATACAAGCATGCTTCACAACTAGATGCAAGAGTGATGCTGAAGAGGCTTTTAGAACATGGAAGTGCAAGGGACTAGAGGGATATGGATCATGTACAGGCAGATGAGATCGTTTAACTCTGTGACATGTTCAGCACAAACATTATGGGCCAATAAGCTCATTCCCGTGCTGTACTATTCTATGTTCTAATAACGTGAACTTTTCTTCCACATTGGACAATGCTGCTAAAATACATGACATTCCGATGCCTTGATTTGTTCTTTTCACACATTTCTTTCTTTTGTTCTTTCTACGTTTTCATATCTCTAGTTTCCCTCTCCGCTGACTCTCATCTGAAGAAGGGTTTCGACCCGAAACATCACCTATTCCTTTTCTCCAGAGATTCTGCCTGAACCGCTGAGTTACTCCATCATTTTGTGTCTATATTCTGATGCATGTGTTCTGCAAATATATAATTTCTCAAGGCCATCAATAACTCTTGCCACTTTTCATTTTCCTCTTGGTACTTCTCAACATCCAGGGCACCCACCCTGCCTCCTCCACTTCAGTTTAGTTTATTGTCATGTGTACCGAGGTACAGTGAAAAGCTTTTGTTGCGTGCTATCCAAGTCAGCAGAAAGACAATACATGATTACGATCATGCCATTTACAGTGTAGTTACATGATGAGGGAATAATGTTTAGTGCAAGATAAATTCAGCAAGTCCGATCAAGGATAGTCCGAGGGTCACCAAAGAGGTAGTTCATTTGATAACAGCTGAATTATCCTAAGTGCTGGACACTGCTTCAAGAAAGGAAAGTTCTTTTGAAGCACTCCATCACGCCATAAGCACTGAAGTTAATTAGATTCATAGTGTCATAGAGTTATACAGTGTGGAAACAGGCCCTTCGGCCCACGCCGACCATCATGTCTCATCTACACTAGTCCCACCTGTCCGCACTTGGCCCTTATCCCTCTAAACCAATCAGAGACCCGGGTTCGATCCTGACTACGGGTGCTGTCTGGATGGAGTTTGGACATTCTCCCTGTGACCGCGTGGGTTTCCTCCCACATCCCAACAGGCCCACTCCGGCCTACCAAGTCTGCACCGACCAGCGATCCCCGTACATTAACAGTATCCTACACACACTAGGGACAATTTACACTTATACCAATCCAATTAACTTACAAACCTGCACGTCTCGGAGTGTGGGAGGAAACCGAAGATCTCGGAGAAAACCCACGCAGGTCACGGGGAGAACGTACAAACTCCGTACAGACAGCACCCATAGTCAGGATCGAACCGGGATGTCTGGCGCTGTGAGGCAGCAACTCTACCGCTGCGCCACAGTGGCGTCCATTACCAGGACTGTGAAGAAAGAGTCAAGAGAAGGCGAGCAACAACAGCAGGAACCTACCCCTCCTGCCTTGACGAGCTTGCGCCGAAACTCCTTGGTTGGGTTGTTAAAGGTGAGCTTCTCACAGCGTAGGTGATTCACGGGTGGGTTTCCTTCCAGGTTTAGGAACAAATCATACGTGAAACAGACTTTCTTCGGTTCTTCCTGACCAAAAAAAAACTTTTTTAATTTCAAACCTATTCAAATATGAACTCACTTTAACTTTTAAGTTTTACAACATGCGGTTTTAATCGTTGCACTAAAACAAAAAATTCAAACTAAGAGATTAAAATATCAAATAGATTCTTGCTAAGCAAGGACAATGGGGAAATGTGCATGTAATCATCTGGACCAACCTACCATGAGGAGCATTATCAAATGCTTTACTAAAGTGCATGTTGACAACATTGACAGTTCCTGTCTGGGAAGGAACAGCAGATGCTGGTTTAAACCGAGGACACAAAATGCTGGAGTAACTCAGCGGGACAGGCAGCATCTCTGGAGATGCTGCCTGTCCCGCTGAGTTACTCCAGCATTTTGTGTCTATCCACTGTTCCTACTCTCTTCAATCGTCTTTATCACTTCCTTAAACAAAAACAATCAAATTTGTGAACAAAATGTGACAAAAGGCCGGAGGAACTCAGCAGATCAGACATGTTGGGTCAGGACCCTTCTTCAGAAAGACTGTCTGCTTATTCTCTGCACAGATGCCGCCTGACCCAGTGAATTCCTCCAACCTTTTGTGTAGGAAGGAACTGCAGATGCTGGTTTACACCGAAGATAGACACAAAATGCTGGAAACGTCACCTATTCCCTTTCTCCAGAGATGCTGCCTGACCTGCTGAGTCGCCCCAGCATTTTGTGCCTACCCTCCAATCTTTTGTTTTTATGCTCAAGATTTCAAGTGTCTGCAGTTTCTTGTATCTCCAATCAAATATGAGAACCAGGATCACCCCAAGATGAAGCTACGCTGACCATCTCTCATAACTCCATACTTTTCGAAAAGCAAGCACATCCTTTCCCCAACAATCCCTCTCCAACTATTGCCCAACCAGTGCCGCAAGGCCTACAATCTTCTGGTTTCCCCGATGCCCTCTTTAGACAAAGGAACAACATTGGCTTTTCTCCAGTCTTCATGACTAAAGAGGGCATAAGGTCATGTGATAGGAGCAGAATTAGGCCATTCAGCCCATCAAGTCCACTCCGCCATTCAATCATGGGTGATCGATCTCTCCCTCCTAACCCCATTCTCCTGCCTTCTCCCCATAACCCGACACCCGTACTAATCAAGAATCTATCTATCTCAGTCTTAAAAATACCCATTGACTTGGCCTCCACAGCCTTCTGTGGCAAAGATTTCCACAGACTCACCACCCCCTGATTAAAGGAAATTTTCCTCATCTCCTGCTTAAAGGAACGTCCCTTAATTCTGAGGCAATGACCTCTGGTCCTAGACTCCCCCACTAGTGGAAACATCCTCTCCACATAAAGTGGAACCATAGGTCCCCGGAGCGATCAGGCAGCAGTTCTACCAGCTGTAGCATTGAACTTCTACTTCCATATCAAAAATAGAAAAACCTGAAAATAACACTTCTTCTAATCTAGCATATTGCATCTGATGGTCATCCATTAGTGACATCAGCTCGGTTCTTCCCGTTTCCATTAGCAGGTCCTAAAGCCCTGCACTTAGCACTTCTCATGGGCCTTGGTATTCTCTCTCTCTCCCCTTATCTCATGGCTTCTGATCATTTTTGCTCATCCCAACGCTCATCTCACTAACCCTTTGATAAGTTTCTCCAAGTGCTCAGAGGTAGACCTTTGTACAACAAGGTCATCAGGAATAAGAGTAGAATTAGGCCATTCAGTTTACTCCACCATTCAATCATGGCTGATCTCTCCCTCCCTCCTAACCCCGTTCTCCTGCCTTCTCCCCATAACCTCTGACACCCGTACTAATCAAGAATCTATCTATGTCTTAAAAATATCAACTGACATGGCCTCCACAGCCTTCTGTGGCAATGAATTCCACATATTTCCTCTTGCATCTTTCCTCAAAAACCAAAATGCTGGGAACACGCAACAGACGAAGCAGCACCGGTGAAGGAAAAAGGACAACTGATGCTTCAGGTCACCTCGTCCTTTTCCCTCTGCAGATGCTGGCTGGCCTGCTGAGTTCCTCCAATACTTTGTCCTTTACTCAAGATTACAGACTCTGCTGTCTCTTGAGTCTCCGTCCTTCCTCACCTCTCTGTAACTTGAAACTATAGACAATAGACAATAGGTACAGGAGTAGGCCATTCGGCCCTTCGAGCCAGCGAATGTGATCATGGCTGATCATCCCCAATCAGTACCCCGTTCCTGCCTTCTCCCCGTATCCCTTGACTCCGCTAACTTTAACTAGCTCTCCCGTGAAAGCATCCAGAGAACCGACCTCCACTGACCTCTGAGGCAGAGAATTCCACACTCACAACTCTCTGTGTGAAAAAGTGTTTCTTTATCTCCGTTCCAAATGGCTTACCCCTTATTCTTAAACTGCGGCCCCTGGTTCTGGACTCCCCCAACATCGGGAACATGTTTCCTGCCTCGAGCGTGTCTAACTTGTTTTCTAGCTCTCTTTGTCACCTCTGATGCAGGACCTTCAACTGGAACCATTAATTGTGTTCCTTTCCAAACGTTTCCTGACCTGCTGAGTGTTTTCTGCATTTTCTATTACTTCTGATTTTCAGCCTCTGGAGTTTTTCATTTAAACAAATCTGGCTCTGACCACCGGGTGGTGCTATGTCCACCATCCTCCGACACTACCTCCCAACCCCTTCTCCAAAATTCAAAGGGCAGAATTCAGAAGTTAAATATCTTCCAAAATTTGAATATTGGAATAGAAAATGTAGGTCAGGCAGATTTGGTGGAGGCAGAGGTTTCAGATCACCTCTGCAATTTTTTTGTTCTTCTAAAATTCAAAAATAGTTTTGTTTAGTTCAGTGTAGTGTCACGTGTACCGAGGTACGGTGAAAAGCTTTTTTGTTGCATGTTATCCAGTCAACTAAAAGACTATACAAGATTACGTACAGGTGTCAGAGATTATGAGAATATGGCGGGAGAATGGGGTTGAGAGGGAAAGATAGATCAGCCAGGAATAGACTTGATGGGCCGAATGCTCCTAAAACTTATGAATTTAAGATTACAATCAAGCCGTCAATTTACATTACAGTAAATCTAACCTGACAATTGAAAAGTCTGAGGTAGACACAAAATGCTGGAGTAACTCCGAGGGACAGGCAGCATCTCTGGAGAGAAGGAATGGTTGACGTTTCAGGTCGAGACCCTTCTTCAGACTTGAAAAGTCTCTTTATCTTAATGTAATTTTGTCGTTTTTGTACAACAGTTACACAGGTACTTAAAAACAAATGAATTTGGAGCAAGAGTAGATCAACTGACAATTTGAAAATGTCTTTGGATCCTCAATGCCGTCAACTAAGCCTGTCCATGGATACAATCTCACCTAAAATAATTAGGACTCTTATGGGTTTTACCTCTGTCACTGGACTTTAGAATGTGTAGCTCGAATGTGCACAGAGCTATAAGAGTGTGGGGATATGCGCAGTTTCCTTCATCTGTGAGGATGGTGTAGGAGCTAAGGTGGAGTATCAAATAGGAACGCACAAAATGCTTGAGTAACTCGGCGGATCAGGCAGCATCTCAGTAGAAAAAGGATAGGTGATATTTTGGGATAGGGCCCAAAACCCTCTTTAGTCAGAGGGTGGTGAATCTGTGGCATTCTTTGCCGTAGAAGGCTGTGGAGGCCAAGTCAGTGAGTATATTTAAGGACGAGACAGATGGATTCTTACTTAGCACAGTTGTCAGAGGTTATGGGGAGAAGGCAGGAGAAGGCAGGAGAATGGGGTTAGGAAGTAGAGAAAGATCAGCCATGATTGAATGGCGGAATAGACGATGCGCCGAATGGCCTCATTCTGTTCTTAACACTTATGATCTTATGACCCTTCTTCAGACACTTGTCCCAACCCAAGTTACTCCAGAATCTTGTGTCCTTTTGTGTATTATTCAGCATCTGCAGTTCTGTTTCCATACTAGTTCTATGCCATCCCACTTTCCCCATCCACTCCTTACACGTCTGCGGCAGTATCTACAGAGGCCAATTAGCCTCCAAACCTATACGCAACGCCTATGGGATGTGGGAGGAAACTGGAGCATCCAGAGAAAACCCGCGCGGTCACATAGAGAACATGCAAATTTCACACAGACAGCACTCGAGGTCAGGTTGGAACCTGGTTCTCTGGTGCTGTAAGGCAGCAGCTCTACCCGCTGTGCCACTGTGCCGCCCCAATACATCACTTCTCATCCGAGGTATAGCAATGATGGGAATCAATGCTGTGGTCATTTATAGGGAAGTCTGGTTCTTCCTCTACACAGTGAGCAGTTTTAGGATCTGTCAGTGGATATTAGGCTGCACTAGAGTGAGCCTGACTCCAGTAATATCATCACCTAAACTTCATAGCCAACAGTGATGTTCCGCCTACCTCTCTCCCCTCAACTATAACAGATTCTCTAGAGTTCTGAGGAAAATAAAAATAAAATATATCTCTTAATATACAGAACATTATTTTAGTTTAAACCGTGTAGGAAGGAGTTTAGTTTAGGAAGGAATTAGAGATACAGCGTTAAACCGTGTAGGAAGGAGTTAAGAGATACAGCATGGAAGCAGGCCCTTCGGCCCATCGAGTCCACATCGACTACTGATCCCCGCACATTAACACTATCCTACTCTAGGGAAAACTTTTAGATTATATCAAGCCAATTAACCTACAACCCTGTACGTCTTTGGAGAGTGGGAGGAAAACAAAGTTCTCTGAGAAAACCCATGCAGGTCACAGTGAGAACGTACAAACTCCGTATAGGTTAGCCCCCGTAGCCAGGATCAAACCCGGATCTTTGGCGCTGTAAGGCAGCAACTCCACCGCTGCGCCACCGTACCGCCTGTCAGTCGGCAGCTGAAGAGGTAATATATGCAAATGTTCTTGATGTTACTTTTAGGAGATGAAGGAAATCGAGAGAGAGAGCAGTGGACATCACCAGTCAGTATTAAAGAGTCACTCTGCTGTTTTATCACCCACTTTTTAAATTAGTCAATAACATTTTAAGTTTAACGTAAGCATCAGAGGTACCTTGTTCTTGAAGTAGACATCAATTGGCATAATAAATCCAGCGTATCCAGACTCCTCTACTTTATAAGGCGGCTCCTTACAAACTACATTAGAAGAAACAAATGTGAAGTTGTTAGTAAACATAGAATGGAAAGAGTAGAACATCAACTGAAGGCCTTTTTATTAAAGAAAGCAAGAAAATGGGCACATGAATTCAGTTGCTTATAAAGTATTTCTGGCACCATCCCTGTGAACAATGTCCTCTCTTCAGTATTGTACAATAATTTGACTGCATCGAGCTAACAATATGGATCTTTGAACTCTGGATAAAACTTCAGCTCCAGTTACTGTTCTTGTTCATTCACTGATCTCCAGGGCTTCTTTCCCTTCCGAGCTTCCATCATCATTCCCAAGTTGTATGAAAGCAAGTGGTGTGAGTTTGTGGTACGGAATTCATGATCAATTAGTGCCGCACTCTCGAGGGTGGAGTGGGCTGCTGGAGGCCCTGCAGCAGCCTGGAGCTTGGCTGGGCGGAGCGCGTGGACCGCACGTAACATGCAGCTGCACAGAACCGACCCTGCAACGCCGCCAGGACAACAGATCTTCATAGCCAGGTTAAGAACTCTGCACTTATAACAAATTGGGACTTGAAAATGGTGCCAAAACCTGGCACGCTTGTACTCCTGTGCAGTAATACTGAATCCAAGATGTGCCTATCTATAATATACTTTAACTGAACTGTATGCAAAATATCATTTCACTACACCTCGGTACACGTGACAATAAAAGTCCCACTGAACCATCAAAATACAATATTGACAATATCTGTGGGAAAAGTAATCTGTTTCAGCAGAGATACCCCAGAAAAAGTCACCTCACACCCATTCTTCATGAACCTAATTAGATAAACTCCAGGAGATTCTGGTAACGGCCTTTAAATGATTCATTTTTCAACACCCGTCCATTTAAGTAATCTTGTGTTATGCACAGAATGTTGTCCAATTTGATTAGTAACGATGTCAAAGGTTATTGAGGAGAAGGCAGGAGAATGGGGTTGAGTGGGAAAGATAAATCAGCCATAATAGAATGGCAGAGTAGACTTGATGGGCCGAATAGCCTAATAATTCTGCTCCTATGATTCATGAACATGAAATTAAGTTTTGAGGGCAGCCACACTGAGAGAAAGGTCCCGATCCGAAATGCCACCTATCCATGTCCTCCAGAGATGATGCCTGACCCGCTGAGTTACTCCAACACTCTGTCATTATTTGCAGTTTTTTGTGCCTACTGAACTGAATTAGTCACATTGGACGTCGGAGCTCTTCCCTGTTTGAGATTTCCAATCTAACAGTATGAGTTGCTGCCAGTAACACAGTTTAGTTAGTTAGGTTATTGTCACATGTACAGAGGTACAGTGAAAAGCATTTTTGTTGCATGCCATCCAGTCAGCAATAAGACTATACACAATTACAGTCAGGCTGTCCACATTGTACAGATACAGAAGATAAGACACAAAATGCTGGCGTAACTCAAGCGGGACAGGTAGCATCTCTGGAGAGAAGGAATGGGTGGCGTCTTGGTTCGAGACCCTTCTTCAGACCAAGATTGGAATAAATAAAGATTTAAAAGAGTGGAGCGATTGCAACGAATGATAGCAGATCCACTTCTGGAACCAGTCACCTGGCCTCGGTGCCATCTTGCATTATCAATCAATTAAAATAACTTTATTGGGCTTCTCAAACAGAGGTAACAAAATACCAACACAATCCCATAACCTTATATTATATCCAAAACAAAATAGACCAGTCAATGCTGCCACCTCACATTTTACCCCAATTACACCCTGTTGCATGCCAAGAGTGCCAAGAGGAGAACTACGCATTGCAAAATGGAAGCATCGTGGAGATAAAGCCTTTAATTTCTTACTTAGAAAATGCATCTAACCGTGACTATTCTGTCTCAAAAGAGTGCCCAACTTGCTAAAAGAACCACAAGCTAAATTAAGCTCTTTGCACTATTTGCTCTTCCTTAACAGTAGAAGATCTTTACAATGTGACAGAACGGTTTAGTCAGGCAACGGCATAACTGACACCGACAGATTATGATCAGTGTCACAACAGCACCACACTGAATTGGCAATATCACAGTACGTTTGGGTACGTTTTTATTCATGGAGCTTTTAAACAGCTGTATTGACAGCAGGATTTGGGGGGGGGGGGGGGAAGAGGAGAAAGGGAAAGATACAAATGATTTAAAATTAAGCTGCAATTCAGACACAGGCTACTCACAATATATAGTTGTTTCTGCAATTTGGAGAAGAAATAAACCATCAAATTGCAGTTTACAAGAAGGGGGGCCAAAAGCAAATGATCACAAAGCAAAAGGAAAAAGGTCGTTGGCCCCTGATGGAAATAGTTTATTTTTAACATTTCATTAAGGGGCAAGAATTGGTGGCAATATCATCAATGATGAGGCAGTTACATGATCACAGAATGATCCCAAGAATGAGTGGGTTAACATATGATGAGCGTTTGACAGCACTGGGCCTGTACTCGCTGGAGTTTAGAAGAATGAGGCACATACCAAACAGTGAAAGGCTTGGATAGAGTGGATGTGGAGAGGATGTTTCCACTGGTGTGAGAGTCTAGGACTAGAGGTTATAGCCTCAGAATTAAAGGATGTTCCTTTAGGAAGGATATGAGGAGGAATTGCTTTCTCAGGGGTGGTGAATCTGTGGAATTCTTTGCCACACAAGGCTGTGGAGGCCAAGTCAATGGATATTTTTAAGGCAGAGATAGATAGATTCTTGATTAGTACAGGTGTCAGAGGCTATGGGGAGAAGGCAGGAGAATGGGGTTCGGAGGGAGAGATAGATCAGCCATGATTGAATGGCAGAGTAGACTTGATGGGTTGGACGTCCTAATTCTACTCCTATAAACAGGTACCAGCAATAAATGTCCTGCTCCTCTTCAAAATAATTCCCAAGGATCTTGTACATCTATCTGAAAGGGCAGCCTGGCCCTTTTTACTATTACTTGGGATCCTGGGATGTCAGGACTTTCATATGAAGAAAGACTGGATAGACTCGGTTTGTACTCGCTAGAATTTAGAAGATTGAGGGGGGATCTTATAGAAACTTACAAAATTCTTAAGGGGTTGGATAGGCTAGATGCAGGAAGATTGTTCCCGATGTTGGGGAAGTCCAGAACAAGGGGTCACAGTTTAAGGATAATAGGAAATCTTTTAGGACCGAGATGAGGAAAACATTTTTCACACAGAGAGTGGTGAATCTCTGGAATTCTCTGCCACAGAAGGTAGTTGAGGCCAGTTCATTGGCTATATTTAAGAGGGAGTTAGATGTGGCCCTTGTGGCTAAAGGGATCAGGGGGTATGGAGAGAAGGCAGGTACAGGATACTGAGTTGGATGATTAGCCTTGATCATATTGAATGGCGGTGCAGGCTCGAAGGGCCGAATGGCCTACTCCTGCACCTATTTTCTATGTTTCTATGTTTACTTACACTAAAGGACAGTACCAGTAAAAGTGCAGTACTCCATTAATGCTTCAGTGCCCGCTCTAGCTCCCCGAATGGAACTTGAACCCACAATCTTATGATTCAATTAGCACGAGTGCTACATGTTTATAGATCATGAAAAAGCCACTGCAATCCTTTAAGAGGGTAATTAGATTTAGATTTTTTTAAATGCTCAGCAGGCACAGTTTACAAGGGTTTTGGGAAATTTAAGTCATTTCCTCAGAGCTATTTAGACATTGAGGTTTGCGGAGAGCGAGTTGAGTGAGGCAAGCTATCTTAAAGGGTGCAATGTCAGGGAGGTTGCTTATCTGAAGATGGAACAGAGTGGTGAAGAGACCAGAGGTCCCCAGGTTTAGTTCTGGGAAAAAGAGCTGTTCACTGTAGATAAGAGATCGGAAAGGAAACAACATAACCACAAATTTCGCTTCAGTTGGAGACTGTGTGATGGGAACACTTTGAAATACAGAATCCTAGATGCTAATGAGATGTCTCCAAAAGACAAATGAGTTTAAGAGCAAAATATCAGAGCTTGTAGTACAATGCTCACGATGATAACCTTAATTGAAGGTTAATGAGCTCCTAAAATTTGATAAAATACTGATATAATGTTAATACAATCATGGTTGCAAAATTGATGTTGTCCCCATTTGGAATCTTCTCGAATATTCAACTGATCTTCATCCCTAATCACCCTTGGCTTGGTTGACCAGTGTTGGTATCCGTCCATCTGTGGGAGATGATGGTGCGGCTTTGTCGCTGACCAGTTTGGAGAGGGGAGTGTTTCATCTGTGGATGCATTTCCTGCAGTGGCTGACCAGGCATATCCTTGGCGGCAGATCTCAACTCAGTCCATTAGGGCGAGAGGAGAATTCAGACAAGGACACATAGTGCGCTCAGGGTAATCCAGCAGTTGATCAGGCAACTGAACCATCCGAACCACAACCAGAGAGCAGTACTGAACTACCTCTTTGGTGACCCTCGGACTATCCTTGATCGGACTTTGCTGGCTTTACCTTGCACTAAACGTTATTCACTTATCCTGTATCTATACACTGTAAATTGTCTGGTGTGTAATCATGTATTGTCTTTCTGCTGACTGGTTAGCAGCCAACAAAAGCTTTTCACTGTACCTTGGTACACGTGACAATAAACCAAACTGAACTGAGTAATTCAGCATATCAGGCAGCATCCATGGAATAGAATGCTGGAGGGATGCTGCCTGATCTGCCGAGTTACTCCAGCACTTTGTGTCCTTTTGCATATTAACCAGCAGCTGCAGTTTTTTGTTTCTACTCGGGGAATGCAGACGCTGGGCAAGTCTATGTTTCCAATTAACTGCCCAGGCTTGTAGCCAAAGCAAATGGAAAGGACACTTCATCCTCACCGATCCCAGTGAGGGGGAAAAGAATCACGCTGCGTTGACAAGATCTGGGGAAATAATGTGGATAATAAATATGTCCTACATACATATTAACATGTTCCCATGGTGTTGCATCTTAAATAAACAAGGCACCATTTTCTTAATGGCTATATCATAAAACCCAAAACCCAGATGTGTCTGGGGGAGAAAAAAATATGATTCTAGTCTAAACAAAGAACTGGAGATGCTGGTTTATACCAAAGATAGACAGAAAGTGCTGGAGTAACTCAGCGGGCCAGGCAGTATCTCTGAAGAATAAGGATAGGAGACATTTCGGGTCAAGACCCTTCTACAGACTAGGCCAGTCTGAAGAAGGGCCTCGACCCGAAACATCACCCATTCCTTCTCTCCAGAGATGCTGCCTGACCTGCTGATTTACTGCAACACCGTGTGTGTGATTGTTTGTAGTGGTTGCAGGTTATGAGGCCAAACTGATCCTAGATAATATATACATCCTCCTTGTCACGTGGCATCCTCTGCAACCCACTGGAATTGCAGATGGACAATGGTCAGATGGTCAAATCATTAATATTAGCAACGCCATTGAATGTGGCTGTTAAAGCTAAATGGCAAGGATTAATACGTATTTAGTTTAGAGATACAATGAAAACAGGCCCTGCGGCTCACCAAGATAAGGGAGGGTTACAGGGATATGGGCCAAATGCGGGAAGGTGCGACTACTGTGGATGGGGCATCTTGGTCGGCATGGGCAAGTTGAGCTGAAGGGCCTGTTTCCATGCTGTATGACTATGATTCAGACTACAAATTACCTGTTCACACTAGTTCTATTTATCCCACTTTCACATCCACTCCCTACACATTCGGGGCAAATGACCTACAAACCTGCACCTCTTTGGCATGAGGGAGTAGAACTGGAGCACACAGTAAAAGAGCAAACTCCATACAAACAGCACCCGAGGTCAGGATGAAATCTGGGTGTCTGGCAGCAGCTCTACCAGCTATGCTCCACAGCTTTGCTTAACAGACTTGATCAACATACTCCCAGAACCTGGAAGATAAATAAATGCTGGAGTAACTCAGTGGGACAGGCAGCATCTCTGGATAGAAGGAATAGGTGCTATTTCGGTCCGAGACCCTTCTTCAGACTGCAAGTCAGGGGAGAGGAAGACACAGAGATAAAGAAGGGTAAGGTGTGAAAACAAGGCATCAAAGGGGACGAAGCTCAAGGAAGATGTAGAATAGACCATTGTTAGCTAGGGGAAGGTGACTATGAAGCATACAATGTCAGACTGGCCCGAGAACTAGGATGGGGGAGGGATGGAGAGAGAGGGAAAGCAAGGGTTACTTGAAGTTGGAGAAATCGATATTCATGCCGCTGGGTATCCCAGAACCCGGAATGACTTGAAACATCCTTTCATCTGCCTCGTAAGGTCAGTTCCACCTTGGAAGATGGTATGAATTCTACAATATATACAAGCGTTTAACTGCTTCCAAAAGCCAAAGTAGTTTCCTTCCAAAACAAAACATGACAGCATATAGTGCGGTCGAGTTGCTGCCTTACAGCACCAGCAACCCAGGTTTGATCCTGACCTAGGGTGCTGTCTGTACGGAGTTTGTGCATTCTCTCTGTGACGTGGGTTTTCTCCGAGTGCTCAGGTTTCCTCCCACACTCCAAAGATGTGCAGGGTTGTAGGTTAATTGGCTTCTGTAAATTGTCCCTAATGTGTAGGATAGAACTAGTGTAGGGGGCGATCGCTGGTCGTTGCGTCCCCTAATTTGGTCCCCTAATTTGAGGAAGAACATTCTTGCTATTGAGGGAGTGCAGCGTAGGTTTACAAGGTTAATTCCCAGGATGGCGGGACTGTCATATGCTGAGAGAAAGGAGCGGCTGGGCTTGTATACTCGCGTTTAGAAGGATGAGTGGGTATCTTATCGAAACATATAAGATTATTAAGGGTTTGGACACGCTAGGGGCAGGAAACATGTTCCAGATGTTGGGGGAGTCCAGAACCAGGAGCCACAGTTTAAGAATAAGGGGTAAGCCATTTAGAACGGAGACGAGGAAACACTTTTTCTCACAGAGAGTTGTGAGTCTGTGGAATTATCTGCCTCAGAGGGAGGTGGAAGCCGGTTCTCTGGATACTTTCAAGAGAGAGCTAGTTATGGCTATTAAAGATAGCGGAGTCAGGGGATATGGGGAGAAGGCAGGAACGGGGTACTGATTGGGGATGATCAGCCATGATCACATTGAATGGTGGTGCTGATTC
Organism: Amblyraja radiata; assembly: GCF_010909765.2. Lineage (NCBI taxonomy): Eukaryota > Metazoa > Chordata > Chondrichthyes > Rajiformes > Rajidae > Amblyraja > Amblyraja radiata. Next base: position 31,576,015 of record NC_045984.1, on the reverse strand, counting down.
GAAGGGCCGAGTGGCCTACTCCTGCACCTATTGTCTATTGTTGCAGATTCGGTGGGCCAAATGGCCTGTTCCTATGCTGTATCTCTAAACCTGACTAAACTAAACAGGATCTAAAGGATGATAAGCTACTGGACGCAAGTTGCAAGAACGATGTGTGGAGCTCCCATGCAGTAATACACTTACAGTAAATCAAATGTAAAAGGAGATTGGAAAAAAAGTCTCAACCTGTACTCAGTTTGAAGTGATTTGGAACAAATGATGGCCATTCCAAGACGTGAAGATCGTCACGAGAAAGAACTTTCTGTTCTCTTCCACACTTAGCCCAATGTGCCAAGAAAAGTGATCAACAGAATGTTATCATTTATTTTTCAGGGGAACTGAATACAAAAATTTGGAGGTTATATTACAGGGCACTGCTGAGATCACATCTGGAATAATCTTCACTGTAATGAATTCCTTATTTAAAGAAATATGTTAATGCATTGGAAACAGTTCAGAGGCTCGCTTGACTAATACTTGGAGCGAGCGAGCAAAATAATAGAGATACTCAAAGTGGAAACATTTGCAACGTGCCAGGGGAAGAACAGAGGCTTTAATCCAAGTGATCATGCATGTCCGTTACTTTATTTAACTGTAAAAACTCTTTGATGAATCTTCATATCAAAATAAGAAATTGCTCAGCCCACAGATTGTTCTTTCTCATTATTATGTGAAAGTACTCAGATGCTACCTAGCCAAAAATTCTTCTGAATCGCCCTTAGGCAAAAGTTCATGTCATCGGAGCAGAATCAGGCCATTTGGCCTAACGAGTCTACTCTGCCATTCAATCATGGCTGGTCTACCTTTCCCTCTCAACCCCATTCTCCTGCCTTCTCCCCAATAGCCTTTGATTGTTGGGCCGAAACGTTGCCTATTTCCTTCGCTCCATAGATGCTGCTGCACCCACTGAGTTTCTCCAGCATTTTTGTCTACCTTCGATTTTCCAGCATCTGCCGTTCCTTCTTAAACAAAAGCCTTTGATTGTTACTAGTCAAAAATCTGTCAACTTCCGCCTTAAAACTACCGAATGACTTGGCTTCCACAGCCGTCTGTTGTAATGAATTCCACAAATTCACTACTCTCTGACTAAAGAAATTCCTCATCTCCTTTCTATTTTGTTTTAAAGGATAAAATTGAAACATGATAAAGTATTTGTAATTTGTAAAAAAATATATTTGATCAGGCTCCTTCCCCTTGCAAAATCACTACTTTTCCCATGAAAATCCCGTTCTCAGGAAAAGATGTGAATACAGAGAGGGCACTGATAAACAAGAACTGGGTGGCATGGAAGGGCCTTCTATCAAAGAGATTCGAGGAACTGCAGATGCTGTAATCTTGCGTCGAACAAAGTGCTGGAGTAACGCAGCGGGTCAGGCAGCATCTCTGGAGGACATGGATAGGCGACGATTCGGATCTAGTTTAGCTTACTATTGTCATGTACATTGAGCTATCAAGTCAAAGAAAAGACTATAGAAGATTATAATCAAGCCGGCCTTAGAGTACAGATAAAGGATACAACATTTAGTGCCAGGTAGTCAGATTTAAGCTAGTTCAAAGAAATCCAATGCTGGTAGGTCAGGAGTGCTCTCTAGCTGGTGGTAGGAAGGTTCAGTTTTCTCACAACAGCTGGGAAGAAACCGTCCCCAAATCTGGAGGAATGTGTTTTCAAACTTCTTGCCTGATGGGAGAGGAGAGAGGAAACGACCAGGGCGAGACTGGTCCTTGATTATGCTGGTGGCCTTGCCAAGGCAGTGTGAAGTGGATATGGAATCATTGGAAGGGAGGTTGGTTTGCTTGATGGTCTGGGCTGCATCCACAATTTACTGCGATCTTGGATGGAGCTGTTCCCAAACCATGCTGTGATGCATCCCGATAAAATGCTTCCTACGGCGCATCTGTAGAAGTTGGTGGGAGATTTTGGGGACATGCCAAACTTCCTAAGCTTTCAAGGGAAGTAGAAGCTTTGGTGTGCTTTCTTGGCCATAGCTTTGATGTGGCCGGGATCCTTCTTTCAGACAAGCTTTACTGCGACTCCCCTTTAAAAGTACTTTGTTGACTGTAAAACATGACGGGACAGCCCAAGTTGCCTTAGGACATGGTACAATAGCAGATATTTTCTTCCTTTGGTCAACTGGAGATCACTGAGCTTGATGAACTAATTTAGGAAGAAAAACAGTAGGACTTTGTGGAGTTATTTGGAACAATACTTCTGAAGGCATCAAGCTCTTGGGCGGCAGTGGTGCAATGGTAGAGCTGCTGCCTTACCGCACACGAGTCCTGGGTTCAATCCTGACCTTGGGTGCTGTCTGTACGGAGTGTGCGTATTCTCCGGGTGCTCCGGTTTCCTTCCAAACTCTAAAGACAGAGGCTTGTAGGTTAAACGGCTTCTGTAAATTATCCCTCCTGTGTAGGATAGAACTAGTGTGTGATTGTTGGTCAGCGCCGACCCAGTGGGCTGAAGGGCCTGGTTCCACACTGTATCTCTAAATTACGAACTCTTCACGATGAACTGTGTGAATGTGATGTATGATAATTCAAAGAGAGGTAAGATGCTGGAAGCTTGAGCTAAGAAGCAAACCGCTGGAGGAACCCGGTTGGTCAGGCGACACCTAGGGAAGGAAAAGGACAGAGGACATTTCGGGTCGGGACTCTTCCTCAGACAGCAATTCCTAGATCTACAAATATTTGATTTGGGAAATTTTCACTTGGATGGCTTTTATTTTTGGGGATATGTGTCATCAAGTTACAAAGCTATCTTCTGATTTGACAAAATATGCACCACTCTCAACCCATAAGCATCTGCAGTACCAAGATGCCCGTGAAGCATATTGCTGCATATTTATAATATTTCACTGTTCAAAATAAAAGGAGGAACTGCAGATGCTGGAAAAATCGAAGGTAGATAAAAATGCTGGAGAAACTCAGCGGGTGATAGGAACAGAATTAGGCCATTCGGCCCATCAAGTCTACTCCGCCGTTCAACCATGGCTGATCCATCTCTCCCTCTTAACCCCATTCTCCTGCCTTCTCCCCTTAATCCCCGACACCCATACTAATCTGGAATCTATCTATCTCTGCCTTAAAAATATCCATTGACAGCCTCTACAGCCTTTTGTGGCAAAGATTCCACAGATTCACCACCATCTGACAAAATAAATTCCTCCTCATCTTCTACCTAAAGGAACGTCCTTTAATTTGGAGGCTATGACCTCTAGACCTAAACTTTCCCACTAGTGGAAACATCCTCTCCACATCCACTCTATCCAAGTCTTTCACTATTTGGTACGTTTCAATGAGGTCACCCCCTCATTCTTCTAAACTCCAGCGAGTACAGGCCCAGTGCCGACAAACGTCCAGCATATGTTAACCCACTCATTCCTGGTCCAACAACACATGCCTTTCATAAATCGAAAGGCCATACAACTGTATGAGTAGTCCAATAAAGCAAGCCTTTTGAAAAATGTCACTCACATAAACACAATACATCTCAACGCTTAGTTTTAAATGCCAGTAGTTTGTAAAAACACCTGGCTAACTGACAGAAAGTTTGAGTCACCTTTTTAAGAATAAAGCAGTGCGTCTTTTTACAACCCTCCAGTGTATGGATATATTAATCCAATATTTGAAAGCTGACACCTTTTATCTTGTGACAGTATTGTCACAGTAACTTTTATCAGCCATACATACTTAAAATAAAATCTAGTGCATGCAGACAAGCAAAACGCCCATTTAGCACTGATAAGAACAGCTAGTAATTTCAAATTACCACCCATTTAATGATTAATGTCAAGCAGAATGAAAGCTGCTCCAGTGTAGGAATTGCTGCCAGATTTTCAGGGTGTAATGCTTGAATTACCCATTGTTGTGACAATCTTGAGCCTTTCCTGCTTGAGAAACTGCCTTTATATTCAAGTTAACTATTGCCCTTCCCCCAGGAACAAACTGGGTGTGGAAAAATCTCTCTCCCTCCAGTGTGGGAAGAAACCGCAGATGCTGGTTTAAACCAAAGAGACACAAAATGCTGGAGTAAAGAGCCCGTCCCACTTACTCGACCGCGGGGTGACGCCCAAAGAGTCGTACCTTGTTCTGGTCGCTGCTGGATTTTCAACATTTTTTACATTTTCGGCAACCTGCTGCGACTATGACGGGTGCCGGCAAGCCGCTGAAAAAATTGCGTTAAGTGGGACAGGCCCTTAACTCAGTCTGACAGGCAGCTTCACTAGAGAGAAGGAATGAGTGACGTTTCACTGTTCTTCAGACTATCTCTCTCCTGTTTGAAGAGAATATTAGGGTGCACCAGACAAAGACATTTCTTCATCTTAATAGGCGATTCCTCCACTTCAATACAGTCCATAGATCTCATTTAATCTTAAGAAGCATGTCTGAAAATCAAAGAGTCTAAAATGTATGCAGCTGTGTGACAGGCACCTGTGGGCAAATTTGCACTACATTCCAGATGTGAAGAGGGACACAAACAATGAGAGCTTTGAAATGCTCTGGATCAGACTGAAGAGACCAAGATAGGGATCACATACGAAGTTTGTAAGTCATTCTTGAACAATGGCCCTGATAACATGGAGGCAACAAGCAAGACATACAGTTTTGAACTGTATAATGCTACTTTAAACTGCAGATGCTGCTTTAAATAAAAGTTGGACACAGAGTGCTGGAGTAACTCAGCAGCTCAGGCTGCATCTCTGGAGAAAAAGGATGGGTGACGTTTCGGGTCGGGACCCTTCGTCAGAGCCTGAGGAAGGGTCCCAACCCAAAACGTCACCCGCCCTCTTTCTCCAGGGATGATGCTGACCCACTAAGTTACTCCAGCACTCTGTCTACCCAAGACATATGGTAGCATGTAGTCCTGCTGCAGCTTATTTAAAGGTGCTACTTACAACTACCCACACTGTTTGCGGGTTCTCAATTGAAGAAACCTTGAATCATATCAAATTTAATATGTCCCAAAGCTTTGAGCATAGTGGATGCCTCCTTTTATAATTGTAACATTTGTCACTATTATTACCCATGCATTACACGGAAATATTCTACAACTTTCAACACATGGGCCAATTTATTATTTCATACACTTTTCCTATTAGTTGATGGGTGAACCTGATGTAAGGTACCAGCACATCTCCATGAAGTCCTTTGAATACTGTCAAGCTCACTTTCACTCAAGCCCTGTGTCCTGATTTCTCAGGTTACTGTGAAGATCAGATGACCAGGTTTTCAAACGTCCTCATGTAAAGGTGGTTGAAGAAATGGCTTTAATCTGTTGCAGGTGTAGCTGGGTGAAGGCCCATTAATTACTTTTAAAAACAGAATGCCCAAGATTAATGTCATTTTCTGGAACGTCAATGTAAAGGGCCAATCCCACTTACGCAATTTTTTTGGCGACCTTTGCACGACTACTCACGACCATACAGGTGTCACCCGGCGACATGTCGACACGTGACGCTTGTATGGTCTCGAGTAGTCGCCCAAAGAGTCGTACCTTTTTCTGGTCACCGCTGGATTTTCAACATTTTGAAAACATTTTGGCTGCCTGCTGCGACTATGACGGGTGACGGCAAGTCGTCAAAAACAATTGCATAAGTGGGACAGGCCCTTAACAATTCACAGCTAAGTGGGTTGTAACAAGTGGTGCTGGCCAGCAAGTCCTGTGCTGGACTAACTCTTTACAGTGCTTCGTGAATGACCCGATTAAATTGTTGTGACATCACATTTGAGTGCAGTCTTATATTGGGAGATATAGATGGAAGGCTCAGAATTAAAAATCTTGCAATATAGATTTCCCCTGTGGGGAACAGCACAAGGCCATCTGCTGAGGTGAATGGCAATGCATTATCTAACGAGGTAAGGATATGATGCATTATATACACATGTCTAGGAACACGTTCTAATCCCTTTTCTACATCACCCAACGTGCCTATGAGAGAGATCAGCGTGAGCTATGATGATTCAGCGATGCCTTTTGAGGAAATGATGCATTTATCTTGAAAATAAAGATTTAGCGATTCACCCCTTCTTCTTCCCGGATAGATTTTGTTCCAAATTCCCTCTGGCTGATGAACAGTGTGGGGGGTGAGAAAGAAGATAACCTCAAATAATTGTTTGCAAATACACTCTCCAGCTCCAACTCTTCGCAGAACAAATTACAACTTTTATTGATTGGATTATGGAAATGGATTTAATCAAATTTTGGAATATTATATTAAAGAAGGAAACTTTTCCCACCTCTGTCAAGACAAACCACATCCCATTCCTTCTCTCCACAGATGTTGTCTGACCCGCTGAGTTACTCCAGCCAGCATTTTGTGTCTAACTTTTGTGTAAACCAGCAGCTGCAGTTCCTTCCTACCCACATCCATGGTCGTTTCACAGAACTCCATTTTGTTTCCAATTTGCTTTAGTGGCACTGTGGTGCAGCGGTAGAGCTGCTGCCTCACAGCACCAGAGATCCACTCTGACCTCAGGTGCTGTCTGTGAGGAGTTTGTACGTTCCCCCTGTGATCGCGTGTTTTCTCCAGGTGCTCCAGGCAAGTCCCACTTCCCAAAGACATACAGGTTTGTAGACTAATTGGCTTCTGTAAATTGTCCCTCGTGTGCAGAATGCGTAAATGGGATAACATAGATCCAGGGTTCAGGCAATCGATGATCGGTGTGGACTCAATAGACCGAAAAGCCTCCTTAAAAACTAAAACTATAGTTTGGAATGTTACATTCATTTTCCACAATCAACTAATATTTTGACATTTAGGAAGAAGGTGATAGTGTTACTAAAAAAACTAAGCTAATCAAGTTGTTTGTGAAGGTAGATAAAAATGCTGGAGAAACTCAGTGGGTGAGGCAGCATCTATGGAGCGAAGGAAAAGGTGACGTTTCGGGTCGAGACCCTTCTAACGTCACCTTTTCCTTCGCTCCATAGATGCTGCTTCACCCGCTGAGTTTCTCCAGCATTTTTATCTACCTTCGATTTTTCCAGCATCTGCAGTTCCTTCTTAAACAAGTTATTTGTGAAATTGCTCCACTACACTTTTAACACATGCATTTCCCGACTAATTACATTGCAGCGTTTTAAAAGTAAACCCCTCACCTCTCATCCTTTAACCAATTATCTTAAATTGGAAGCTATACTTAGTGGGTCTTTAACCACTGGAAAGTGTCTCTTTACCTAATCTATCAGAACCATTCTATTGAACTGTATACTAAGAAGATCACCCTAAGATTCTGCAGAGGCTCCACAGGGTGGATTTCTTTCAAAATTATACCACCCTACACCCCTCCCAGCTAAAAACCTAATCCTTTGTGTTGTTCTGGATACTGCACCGATACAAGCTTGACAAATAACAATCTTTAATGTGTGGGAGGAGCCGTTTCAAATTCCACATAGGACATTATTCCCTAAGTGCAATCGTTTTCATCCTTAGAGATACAGCGTGGAAACAGGCCCTTCGGCATAATGGGTCCAGGACGACCAGTGATCACCCGTTCACACTCGTTCTATCCTACACAATAAAAAAACTATTTACAGATGCCAATTAGCCTACAAACCCGCACGTCTATGGAATGTGGGAAGAAACCGGAGCGCCCGGAGGCAACCCATGCAGTCACAGGGAGAACAAACAAACTCCGTAAAGACAGCACCCAGGATCACACCCGGCTCTCTGGTACTGTAAGGCAGCAACTCTACCGCTGCACCACCATTGTAATCACATTGTATAATTCCAGCTAACACCTTCTTCCTAAAACACATTATGGCCTGTAGATTCTACAGAGGGATTAATGGCAAAGAGAATAGTTCTGCCCATTTCGTGCAACGTATACTAAGTTTAGTTTAGTTTTATTATTGTCATGTGATAAGCTTTGGATATAAATAACATTGTCAACTTGACAGGTAGTTCTATCAACCTCTCCTAGACCAAATCAGTTGCCAGGGTGTTCTCTAAACTGTGCTTGCACAACCACAAACGATTCCTCAGCGTGTGCTGAAATCTCCTGCTTGACGAATCTCTCTGCTGCCAGGGGTTTGCTGGTTTGAAATGATTAGGCTTGTTTGGAAGCTTAGGCAGTTTACAACCCAGTGGTATGAGAATTGATTTCTACAACTTCAAATAACCCCTGCATTCCCTCTCTCTCTCCATCCATCCCCCACCGTTACACCAGCTTCTCGTTCTCACCTAGCAAACAGCTAACAATGGCCTGTTTCCTTTATCATCGTTACTTTTTTGCATATCGTTCTTTCATTTGTTCTATATATCTCCACATCACCATCTATATCCTTAGTTTCCCATTCCCCTGACTCTCAGTCTGAAGAAGGGCCTCGACCCGAAACATCACCCATTCCTTCTCTCCAGAGATGCTGCCTGCCCCACTGTTTATCTTCAGTTTAAAGCAGTATTTGCAGTAGCTGAAGATTCTAGTTGGTGGAAATATTGAAAAAATACAGCCCAGGAAATTTTACTGCTCTGAAGATACTGTCCAAAAACAGTTGGACGATATGATTTGAAACGGAAATTAACATATCATTTCTTGTGCTGAAGACAGACTGCTTACTTCAATGCTACCTCTTAGGTTAAAGGGTATGGGGGTGGGAGAACACCTTAATTGTTAGTCTCATTAGAAATTCCCCCTTCCCCACCCCCCACTTTCAGATAGGGCATCAAAGTGGCGCAGCGGTAGAGTTGCTGCCTTTCAGCACCAGAGACCCAGGTTTGATCCTGACCAAGTGTACTGTCCATGTGGGGTTTGCACGTTCTCTCTGTGACCACGTGGGTTTCTTCCGGGTGCTCCAGTTTCCTCCAAAAATCCAAAGACGTGCACGTTTATAGGTTAATGGGCTTGTGCAAATTGTAAATTGTAGCTAATGTGTAAGATAGTGCCAGTGTATGGGGATTGCTGGTCGGCGTGGACTCAGTGGGCCGCAGGGCCTATTTCTGCACTATACCTCTAAGGTCTAAAGACACCACTGCAGGAACAGTAAACCGGGAAAGAATTGTGTACAAGCAGGCAGCCCTATGAAAACAGGATTTAGTCGAATGGGCTTCAAAACGGGAGCCATGCACGATTATCCCAGTATGGTATGACCCAGGGATAATTCACTGAAGGACACAAAGTGCTGGAGTAACTCAGTAAGCCAGGCAGCACTTCTGGAGAACATGGATTGGTGACGTTTCAGATTGGGACCCTTCTTCAATCTGAAGAAGAGTCTTGACTTGATCCATGTTCTCCAGCGATGCTGCCTGAAGAAGGGTCTCGACCAGAAACATCACCTATCCATGTTCTCCAGTGATGCTGCCTGACCCCCTGAGTTGCTCTAGAACTGTCTGCCCTTTTGTGCATTAACCAGCATCTGCAGTTCTTTGTTTCTATTCTATAATTCACCAGAGGTTAGGAGTTAAAATTAAAAAGGTGGAAACCATCAGGCAATCTTCTTTTCCCTGGATACCCATCTCAAAGGGCATTGTAAGGCACTCAAAGGGCAAGCAGGTAGGTATAGTTTTCATATAAAACATATAAACCCACAAGAGTGATGCATGGGATAGATGCTGCTATTCCCAACCGTAAATGGCGACACAATGATCGCAGTCACTTGGGACTGAAAGGAAAAAATATATATTGGCTCAGAAATGTGTGAAAGATAGGAGATACTGTATAGCACAGAAGGCTGTGTGTGCTCTCTTGTCAATGGTAATGGCAGGTTTTTAGACAACAAATGAATTATGGATCAGGAATGAAAGGGAAATTGACAGTGATTTTACTGAAAATCGGCGTGCTGAGGCAGCCAAGTCCCCTCCCCCTGTACCTTACACCCATGTTCTCTGCACTAACTCACTACACCGACCTCGTTGCACTTTGAGTGCCGTATAATCCCCTTCGAGATGGCTGATAACATCCAACTTTTAATTGTAATAACTGAAGATAGACACAAAAAGCTGGAGTAACTCAGCGGGGCAGAGCATCTGAGGAGAAAAGGAATAGGTGATGTTTCGGATCGGGACCCTTCTTCAGACCTGATCGACACGGAAGATTTTAATTTTAGTTTAGTTAATTTTATCATTGGCACGTGATACCGAGGTACAGCGAAAAGCATTTTGCTGCTTGCTATCCAGTCAACCAAAAGACTACACATGATTACAATCAAGCCGTCCACAGTGTACAGATACAGGATAAAGGGTATAATGTTTAGTGTAAGATAAAGTCCGGTTGAAGATAATTCAGAGTGGTTATTTACCGAGATTTAAACTGAAGAAAGAGAGAAACAGGGGGCCAGTTGCATCTTCACAACATATATAGCATGGAACTCATCCATGCTGATCAGGTAAATCAATTGTCTTGGTGACCTCTTCAAAATAATAACTCCAAATTCAAGAGACTCGATTTCCCATAGGAGACATGAACTCCAGCTAGTTGATGGTGAGAATGAACAGGAAGAGAATTGTCAGTGGCCTGTGTTACAAGTGGCAACAGGAAAGAAACAAAATATTTTTTTTGTTGTTTCTTTCTTTGCGGCCTTCAACTAATGCCAGGAAGGTACAAGTAGCCAAGGACTACCAAACGCACCATCAGCGGTTATGTATCTCCGGATATGTAGAAGCAGATAAAATTAAGTGGCAAGAGCATTGTTAGAGTGACATTAATCGGCCGTAGCTATTTAAATCTGGTGCATGCAGGCGGGCAAAACACCCATTTAAAACAGATAAGAGCAGCACGCAATTTCAAATTGCCACACCACTTAACGATTAATGTCGAACAGAATGAGAGCTGCCGCAGCGTATGAAATGTTGCAAGATGTTCTGCAAGAATCTGATGCAGATGACAATCAGAAGGATCCCAGAAACAGGCAAGCTGATGGATTTCTTGCAGTTCTCACATGCATGGAAAACATGCACCAAATAGATGCGACATGTCTGTTTCATGTAATGCTGCAGTGGAGCCATCATGGAAACATAGAAAATAGGTGCAGGAGTAGGCCATTCGGCCCTTCGAGCTAGCCATTCAATATGATCATGGCTGATCATCCAAAATCAGTACCCCGTTCCTGCTTTCTCCCCATATCCCTTGATTCCGTTAGCCCATGAGCTATATCTAACTCTCTCTTGAATACATCATGTGGTGGTCTTGTGTTCAACATTCATGCCCCCTCTCCCGCCTTCCTGTCATCCTATAGGTAACAATCAGCTCAAAGGATAGACACAAAATGCTGAAGTAACTCAGCGGGACAGGCCGCATCTCTGGGGAAGAGAAATGGGTGACATTTCAGGCCGAGACCCTTCTTCAGACTGTGTCTACACAGTCAGCCCAAAGCAGGCAGGTCTCAATGTGGTCGAGACATTGGGGACTGTGCATTTGTAAGGAAGGTCTGGAAAAGGATGCAAGTGCTGCTGGAAGATCATCAACTCAAGTCAAGACACACTTCAGTCTGCCTGGAATTTGATGGTCTTCCTGCACTCTGAAGCCTGCAAGGCAATAACTAGTCAAAAACTAGTCAAAGTCACAGAGCATTGAAAAAAGCCCTTCGGTCTAACTCGTCCATGCCCTATCTAAGCTAGTCCCATTTCCCTACATATGGTCCACATTCCTATAAACCGATCCAATCCATGTACCTGTGCAAGTATCTTTTAAATGTTGTTATTGCACCTGCCTCAACTATCTCTGGCAGTGTGCTCCATATACCCACCGCCCAGGTAGCCATAATGTGTATGAAAGAATTGAAGATGTTAGTTTAATGCCGAGGATAGACACAAAAAGCCGGAGTAACTCAGTGGGTCACGCAGTGTCTCTCTGCTGGAGTAACTCAGCCGGCGAGGCAGCATCTGAGAGATGTTGCCTGACCTGCTGAGTTACTCCAGCACTGTGTCTACCCTGGTAGCCATTCCAGGTTTTAGTAGTACGTGCTAAAATGCACCAACACACGATGCAGCCAACACAATCGCTTTGTGAGGGAGGAATAGTCATAATTACTACCACTAGACAATAGGTGGAGGAGTAGGTCATTCGGCCCCTCGAGCCAGCACCACCATTCAATGTGATCATGGCTGATCATCTAATCAGTACCCCGTTCCTGCCTTCTCCCCATATCCCTTTACTCCGCTATCTTTAAGAGCTCTGTCTAGCTCTCTCTTGAAAGCATCCAGAGAACCAGCCTCCACTGCCCTCTGAGGTAGAGAATTCCACAGACTCATAACTCTCTGTGTGAAAAAGTCTTTTTGGGCTAAGCTCTGTGTAGAAGCCTCTCAAACACTTGATGTTGGTTTTGTCCCAAGCACCGTACACAGATTTTGCTCACACCACAAATGCACAGAACTGATAACAACATGACCATATAGTCTGAACAACATTTTGAATTCAAGGCAAGCCAAGCACTCTTTAGTATTTCTTGTATGTATTTTTACGAATGAAGTTATTTCAGGATGATAACAGGAAATATTTCATCAGATTTTCCAAGTCCTGGTCATGATCAATTTTCAAACAATTTTTAACTCCATTTTGAAGGGGGGGGGTAAAAAAAGTAATTTACAATTGCATTCCTTTGTTTGGGTCCTTTACGCCTGCTTGGTTGATGGTTACATTTTCTTTTTCTTTTCTAGCACTTGTTCTCACACCATCTATTACTAATTTCCATGATGTTCACCCTTGCAATTCCTGTGGATTTTTGAGGTTAAAAACTGTCTGGAGAAGGATTCAAGAGTCCTTGTTGTGGTTTATCCTGAGCAGCTATATAAAGAGGTCTGTCTCTCTGATCTTCGGAGGTAGACAAAAATGCTGGAGAAACTCAGCAGGTGCAGCAGCGTCCATGGAGCGAAGGAAGCAGGTAACGTTTCGGGCCGAAACCCTTCCTCAGACGCTCTGATCTTCGGGTTGTTCCCAGGGATGCATCGCGAGAACAATTGGTAATCACCCTTCCTGTATCTCAGTCATAACTCTGAAGCTTTCTTCATTGCTCATCCCGGCATTTCAACACCACATTAGTTTCTACCGCCACCACCACCTCATCTCTTGGTATGCTGATGTGATTGACCCAAGCAAAAATAAAACTGAAGAGTAGAAACAGAAAATGCTGGCCGCAGGAAAGCGTTGTAAATATTTGCATTTTTCATGAAGCAAGCATCTACAGCAAGGTGAAAAATCTGAAGAAGGGTTCCAACCCCAAATCCATTGTGATGATGTACAGAGGTGCAGAGAGAGACAGCGAAAAAGGAGCCCGAAACTTCACCTATTCCTCTCCAGAGGTGCTTCCTGACCCGCTGAGTTACTCAGCACTTGTGACTATCTTTCTATAGCACGGTCAGCATCTAATAACCATTTAAACTGCCCTTGAGATGGAGGGGAGCTGCCTTCTTGACCCATTCCATTGTTGCTTGGCAGGGAGTTCCAAAATTTCCAAGTAAGGATGGTGTGGAACATGATAATGGTAGTGTCCCATTCATTTGCTGCTCTTCTTAGCTGTGTTGGTGACAAGTTTGTGAAGTGTCTGTGGTTGTATACTCAATTAAGCTGTCTGAGAAACCTAGTTGAACAGGTAGGTACCTGCAGAGCATTTTGTAAATGGTACACACAGGTGGTGTTGATATACAGAGAGATGCAGAGAGAGACAGTGAGAAAAGAAATGATCAAGTTGCAGCTAGATAGAGGTAGAATAGATAGTCAAAACGTACCACCTATCCTGAGCAGCTCATCGACAAGATCAATTCTGGATTATAAAGAGGTTTGGTCATTCAATGTCAAAAGATATTAATGCATTCAAAAATATTAAGATAACTTTAGAAAACAAATAGTTCAGACCATAAGTTACTCTGCAGAAGATAACAAGGAAACAATATAGAGGATATGAAATAACAAAAAAGGTAGAAATTAAGTTGGAACATACAGTTTATTCATCTTGAACAAACCCAGGAATTAAGGACATAATCAATAAATTGATAATCCTTGATCTAGCAATGGGATTGTAAAAAGTATTTATCCAAAAATAGCAGTCACATGAAATAAAATGACTGTACTAGAGGGTACAGATTTGTTAATTGGTACATTTATTGATTATTGTCACGTGTACTGAGGTACAGTGAAAAGCTATTTTGTTGCGTGCTGGCCAGTCAGTGGAAAGATTATACATGATTACAATCAAGCCATCCACAGTGTACAGATACAGGATAAAGGGAATAACGTGCAAGATAAAGTTCAATAAAGTCCGATTAAAGATAGTCCAGGGGTCTCCAGTGAGGTAGATGGGAGGTCAAGACCGCTCTCTAGTGGGTGAGAGGTTGGTTCTATTGCTGGATAACAGCTGGGAAGAAACTGTCCCTGAATCTGGAAATATGCATTTTCACACTTCTGTACCTCCAGCCTGATGGGAGTGGGGAGAAGAGGGAGTGACCGAATGCAAGTTTGTTACAATATCGCAAAGCACTTCATAGAAAATCTAGTCAGACCTAAAATTGGCATCGACACAGTTAATCTTGGACCAAGAGGCAGGCTTTAAAGAGCAATGAGAAGAAAAAAGAAAAGCAATGTGGCTGGAACGTGATATTACAGGATGAAGAAGGGACTTGACCTGAAATGTCACCTATCCCAGTTCTCCGGAGATGCTGAGGAAGTGTTTGTTCCTTCTCTCCAGAGATGCTGCCTGTCCTGCTGAGTTACTCCAGCATTGTGTGTCTATCTCCAGAGATGCAATCTGACCAGCTGAGTTCCTTTTTCGAAGGCAGATCAAGGCATGGGCGCCCAAGTTGATACAAAGTAGGGGAAGCAGAAGCACCCTGAAAGGAGGCAAGAGGGCTGAGAAGATGGAGGCACAGAGATGCACACAGAGAGACGGTGCAAGTACAAAGGCCATGGAGAGATTTAAGCATAATGAAAGAAATTGCTGAAATCAAGGCCTCATGTGTACTGTAAGCAGGTCTACATCAGGTAGAACAAGGGTGATGACTGAATAGTAAGGGTGTCAAAGGTTACGAGGAGAAGGCAAGAGAATGGGGTTGAGAGGGAAAGATAGATCAGCCATGACTGAATGACGGTGTAGACTCGATGGGCAGAATGGCTAATTCTGCTCCTATGATTTATGAATGAATGGGATTTGAAGCCTGTTAAAACAGAAAGGGAAAGAGACACATCTCTGCAGGACTATAAACACACGGAGAAAGATTTAGAGACACAAGAGATTGCAAATGTTGGAATCTCAATCAAACAAAGGTTTGGAAGAACTCAGTGGGTCAGGAAACATGCAAGAAGGAATGGACAGACGATGTTTCAGATTGGGACCCTTCTTCAGACTGATGGTCCATCCACCTGCAACATTGTCTGTCCATTCTCCCCTTAGATGCTGCCTGACCAGCCAAGTTCCTCCAGCATTTATTTTTGCTGGAGAAAGATTCATTTTGGTTACAAAATCTTCAATATTTTTTTTTTATCAGTTTCAGTTTAGTTTATTGTCACGTGTATCGAGGTACAGTGAAAAGCTTTTGTTGCGTGCAATCCAGTCAGCAGCAAGACAACACATGATTACAATCGAGCCATTTACAATCTATTCTCCATGATCCCAGTAACTTTAAAATAAAAAGATTGTTCAAGATTGAGAGAGGCAAATGTAGTGTAAATGCAAACACAAGCGATTCCTGTTGGCACCACAGAGGAAACGAAAAGGAATTATTTGAGGAAGCGGTGCAGTACTGGAGATTTGTTAGTTGCAGTTTGTCCTTTTGTCCCACATAACCAGCCTCAACCATTCTTACTGAATGCTGCTGTTGTTTCCTTACACTGTGTTTCACACCAGTCTATCCCAGTCCCACAAACTCAGGTTACTGGGAAAATCAGTTTCAGTTTAGTCTATTGTCACGTGTGCCGAGGCACAGTGAAAAGCTTTTTGTTGCGTGCTAACCAATCAGCAGAAAGACAATACATGATTACAATCGAGCCATTTACAGTGTACAGATACATAATGGAATAACGTTTAGTGCAAGGTAAAGCCAGCAAAGTCCGGTCAAGGATAGTCCGAGGGACATAAAAGAGGGAGATAGTAGTTCAGCACTGCTCTCTTGTTGTTGGTAGGATGATTCAGTTGCCTGATAAACAGCTGGAAAGAAACTGTCCCTGAATCTGGAGGTGTGCGTATTCACACTTCTATACCGTTTGCCCGATGGGAGAGGGGAGAAGATGGAGTGGCCAGGGTGTGACCCGTCCATTATTATGCTGCTGGCCTTGCCGAGGCAGCGCGAGGTGGAAATGGAGTCAATGGAAGGAAGGTTGGTTTGTGTGATGGCCTGGGCTGCGTCCACTATTCGTTGCAATTTCTTACGGTGCTGGATGGAGCCGTTCCCAAACCCAAAATCAGTAAATGCAACTTTAGACACAAGGGGTGAGAGGCATCGCAAATATTTCTTAAAAGCACCACTCACCGCGTTTGGGTTTTGGAAAACTCTCATGCAACCGGAAAACGACTTTTTCCACAAAGTGCTGAATGTCGCTCTGTTCTGGTCCTCTAACAAATACCATCCAGTCGTGGGTGAATCCTTCAGTAGTCGGCTTTTTCCGTAGCTGGGCTCGATGGCCTAGTTCCAGTTTTACCTGTACAGTGCACTGCAAGCAACCACAGAAAGAAATACAATAAAGATGCAGACAGGCACAGAGCATTCCATTACAAACATTAGCGGCATTGGCCACGGCCCCTTCCTCCTGCAAATCAGTCCTTTCTCCCAATCAGTACAGATATTTTTCACCACCTGTCACGGACAACAATTAAATGTGCACCCCCCCCCCCCCCCCCCCCATTTTATTGCAGTCAGAGCTCCAGTTATTAATTGTTTAAGAAGGAACTGCAGATGCTGGTAAAATCGAAGGTAGACACAAAATGCTGGAGAAACTCAGCGGGTGAAGCAGCATCTATGGAGACAAGGAATTGGCGAAGTTTCGGGTCGAGACCCTTCTTCGGACTGATATCAGGGGAGGGGGTAGGACAAAGGAAGAAAGTGGGCGGAGACAGTGGGAGGACTGGGAAGTCGGAGGGGAAGGAGAGAGAGAGAGAGAGCAAGGGCAACCTGAAGTTAGAGAAGTCAA
Source organism: Amblyraja radiata (assembly GCF_010909765.2). Taxonomy (NCBI): domain Eukaryota; kingdom Metazoa; phylum Chordata; class Chondrichthyes; order Rajiformes; family Rajidae; genus Amblyraja; species Amblyraja radiata. The sequence continues at coordinate 31,558,930 of NC_045984.1, read as the reverse complement.
CGTTCATACCGCTGGGGTGTAAACTACCCAAGCGAAATATGAGGTGCTGTTCCTCCAATTTGCGCTGGGCCTCACTCTGACAATGGAGGAGGCCCAGGACAGAAAGGTCAGATTGGGAATGGGAGGGGGAGTTGGGGAAGTGCTGGGCCACCGAGAGATCAGTTTGGTTAAGATGGACTGAGCGGACGTGTTCAGCGAAACGATCGCCGAGTCTGCGCTTGGTCTCGCCGATGTAGAGAAGTTGACACCTGGAACAGCGGATACAGTAGTTGAGATTGGAGGAAGTGCAAGTGAACCTCTTCCTCACCTGGAAAGACTGTTTGGGTCCTTGGATGGAGTTGAGGAGGGAGGTAAAGTTGCATCTCCTGCGGTTGCAGGGGAAAGTACCTGGGGAGGGGGTGGTTTGGGAAGGGACGAGTTGAGCAGGGAGTTACGGAGGGAACGGTCTCTGCGTAAAGCAGAAAGGGGTGGAGATGGGAAGATATGGCCAGCAGTGGGATTCATTTTTTATTTTTATTTTTTAATTACTTGATCTTGCTTACAGACAGAAACTAACTTCCTAAATTTACTTCAGAAATGGTGGCACAGTGGTAGAGTTGCTGCCTTACATCACCAGAGAACCGGATTTGACCCCGACTATGGATGCTGTCTGTACAGATTTTATACATTTTCCCGGTGACCGTGTGGGTTTTCTCCGGGTGATCCTGTTTCCTTCCACATTCCAAAGACATGCAGGTTTGTAAGTTGATTGGATTCTGTAAAATTGTTCCTAGTGTGTGGGATAGAACTAGTGTGAACGGGTGATTGCTGGTCGGTGTGGACCCGGTTGTACTGAAGGGCCTCTTTCCACACTGTATCTCTAAACAAAACCTCTAAAATAAACGAAGCTGTCAGTTGATGGCCATTCAATAACTGACTTGCAATGCATTTTGTTCCTAAATCCACGTGACTGCGTGGATTTTCTCCGGGTGCTCCGGTTTCCTCCCACACTCCAAAGACGTACAGGTTTGTAGCTTAATAGCCCGCTGTAAATTTGTAAATTGTCCCTAGAGTGTGTAGGAAAGTGCTAGCATGTGGGATGATCGCTGGTCGGCACGGACTTTGTGGGCTGAAGGGCATGTTTCCATACTGTATCTCCAAAGTCTAAAGTTTACATTGAATGTGAAAAATGGGGCATTTGTCATTTCCCCTCCCTCCCCACAGCTCCAGTTTCATTGGCAAATAACGCCAAGGACAAATATAAAGAGGTTCCACGAAAATCTAACCCATGCCAAAATAATGCTTAAAACGGCATGACAATGTTTGAGGCAGCGACCTCAATTCTAAATGGTAGAAAGCTCGGGTGAGGGATTAGAAACCTGGAAAATCTAAATCTCGTCTCCAACAAACTGCGCCAAACTAAAAGCAGGAAGGGGCCAATTCATCTCAATGTCATCAAGCCAGGGGAATCCTGCATTATCTGCCAGCTGGCAGCAGAAGAGAGAGGAGGAGGAGCCCATGCAAGGCTCTACAGCTATTTTCCCCACCCTCCCCCTACTCCCAACAAGAATCCTTGGGGCTATCCCGGGCGGAGCTCCCTGTCACCACAAAGGAATCTCCAGCCTCTCCTCCAACCTCCACCTGCACAATAAAGGCCAATCGCTCGTTACTCATTAGTAAAGACATGCAGCAAACAGGCACAGAACTTCTTCCCGGTTATTGTTATACTGCTACAAATACTGCACTTATTGAGAAATTTCAGAAGTAAAAACTGTTTAGTTTCTTGTCACGTGCACTAAGGTACTGTGAAAAGCATTTGTTGTGTGCTAACCAATCATCGGGAAGGCTATACATGATTACATTTGAGTTATCCACAGTGTGCAGATACATGATGAAGGGAATTAGTTTTAGTGCGCAATAAAGCCCAGTAAAGTCTGATTAAAAATATTCAGAGGATCCCGAGTGAGGTAGATTGTAGCTCAGAACCGATCTCTAGGTGATAGGATGGTTCAGTTGCCTGAATACAGCTGGTAAGAAACTGTCCCGTATCTGGAGGTGTGTGTTTAGTGCACGTTAAGTCTACTAAAGTCTGATTAAATTCGGCTAAACCAAGCACAGGCTCGGCGATCGTTTTGCTGAACACCTCCGCTCAGTCCGCCTAAACCTACCTGATCTCCAGGTTGCTCAACACTAACTCCTCCTCCCAGCGCAGAGGGAAAGCAAGGAGGGAAGAGACAATGACTTTGGGACTTTAAACTGTGTTGAGTGTTTGTTATTTATTCTATGTTATGACTGCAGGCTAAACCATATTGTTTGTTTTGTTTTTGTTTTTGTCTTTTGTTTTTACCTTGTTTGGGATGTGTTTATCTTGTGTGGGACTAAAGATGGAAATTAGCCACTGGCTACAATCTTGCATATTACATGCAAATGTTTTATTAATATGCACTGTCCCATATAAAATAAATTCAAAATCAATTCAATTCCCACACTAACATTTTTTCTGATCCAGGCCTCCTCCATTGTCAGAGTAAATTGGAGGAACAGCACCTCATATTTTGCTTGGGTAGCCCTACAGCCCAGCGATATGAACATTGACTTCTCTAACTTCAAGAAGCCCTTGCTTTCCCTCTCTCTCCATCCCCTCCCACTTCCCAGTTCTCCAACCAGTCTTACAGTCTCCGACTACATTTTATCTCTTTACCGCCCACTCCCCTGACATCAGTCTGAAGAAGGGTCTCGACCCAAAGCTTCACCCATTCCTTCTCTCCAGAGATGATGCCTGTCCCACTGAATTACTCCAGCATTTTGTGTCTATCAAAGTCTGATTAAAGATAGTCCGAGGGTCTCCAATGAGATAGATTAGGACCACTCTCTGATTGGTGAAAGGATGGCCCAATTGCCTGATAACAGCTGGGAGGAAACTGTCCCTGAATCTGGAGGTGTGCCTCTTCACACTTCTGTACCTCTTACTTAATGGGAGAGGAGAGAAGAGGGAGTGACCAGGGTGAGACTGGTCCTTGATTATGCTGCTGGCCTTGCCGAGGCAGCGTGAGGTGTAAGAGCAGGTCACTGCATTGGCGATGGGGAGGGGCAGGCACGATGGGGGACGTTAAAGTAGAATGTTTAAGACAGGATGCAGGAGTTTGAATCTGGGAAATGAGCAAGGGCCAAAAGGTTGCCTGAAGTTTGGGGTTGGGTGGGGAGAGTTCTGTTTGAGTTCAGCAGTTGAGGAGGGAGCTGCCTTGTTTGCTGAGGGCTCTGCAGCCAATAGAGCACAAAGGTTTGGAATAAATCAATGGCCAAAGGTCAGACTGCCAGAGGCATGAAAGGCTGGTGGAGAGTGCAAAGCAAGGTTAGAAGAGATCTGACGATGACGATAAGGATTTTAAATTTAAAGCAGTAGATTCACAAGACAACACACATCAAATAATAGAGGCGATGCAGAAGCAATTCTCCAGAACAGGATAGTAAAGCTGAAATTTAAACCAATTGGAATTCACATTGCTAGTCATTTCATAGGCTAATAAGGGGAAAAAATGAAGGCAATTTAACAGGGAATAGCAGAGACATAAATAATGATCATTCCCTTTGATAAGAAAGCAAAAATAGAGAACAACAATTCTGGTTTGAACTGACCCTGCCATCAAATTAATTATGAATTTACCTCCAAAATATCACGGTTAATCTTAAACATCACATCAAATGGTTCTATTTATCCTGTGGAATTTAGTTCCTGTCAAGCCATTTGCTGTGGAGCAGTCAAGCCCAAAATGATTTTAATACTTCAGTACACAAAGTCGTGGTGGGTTTTGAACTGCAGGCTTCCTGCTGATGTAAGTGTTGGCTTTTTAAACACTCCACCGTAACTGAAAAATGCATTTCTCCTGCCACATCATACGAAGAGGAGCCCTCGGCGTAGAATTAGGCCGCGACGTTTATAAAATGCCACTGATTTGCAGACCAATCTTCAAATCGTGCTCCTTGAATCTCATCAGAAATAGCACATATTCCACAAGATAAAAATATCAGCTCTTATTACTGATAAAACCCAGTGAATGATGCAATTCAAGTGCACAGCAAAACAAGACTCTAAAATGGCACTGCACGGGAAACCTGCAACAGCTTATGATGGTGATTATTGCACATGCTTTTAATGCACAGACTTTGTGCAAAGATTCAGCTACTAAGTGCAATTTCGTAGCATCACACTGCACGGAAAGAGAGAATGTTTGGCCATACTAGTCCAGACCAACCATCAAGTGTGAACAAGATAGACAAAAATGCTGGAGAAACTCAGCGGGTGAGGCAGCATCTATGGAGACCCTTTGGGTCTCGACCCGAAACGTCGCCTATTTCCTTCGCTCCAAAGATTCTGCCTCACCCGCTAAGTTTTACCAGTATTTTTGTCTACCTTCGATTTTCCAGCATCTGCAGTTCCTTCTAAAACATCAAGATCTCATGCAAATTATAAGCAGTCTCAGGAGTTCTGCACAGCAGCTGAAATCAACTAGCAGAGATTCACATCATAGGACACAAAGTGCTGGAGTACCTCAGCGGGTCAGGCAGCATCTCAAGAGAAAACTGGATCTCCAGATATGCTGCCTGACCCACCGAGTTACTGCAGCACTGTGTGTCCTTTTGTGTATTAACCAGTACCTACAGTTCTTTATTTCTGCTACATACAATGATAGTTTATTACTTGATAATCCCTGACTCGGTTATAGTGGAGAGATTAGAGATATACGGAAGATGCAAGTTTTGTAAACCAGCATCTGCACTTTCATGTATCACATTCACATCATGCCGGTGGCGCAGCGGTAGAGTTGCTGCCTCACAGCTCCAGAGACCCGGGTTTGATCCTGACCACGGGTGCTGTCTGTATGGAGTTTGCACGTTCTCCCCGTGACCTGCATGGTTTTCCCCGAGAGCTCCGGTTTCCTCCCACACTTCAAAGACGTGCAGGTTTGCAGGTTAATAGGCTTGTGTCTAGCGTTTTGAATAGAGCTGGTGCACAGGGATCGCTGGTGGGCTAGGTGGGCAGAAGAGCCTGTTTACGCTCTGTATTTTTAGTTTTTTAGAGATACAGCGTGGAAACGGGCCCTTCGGCCCACCGAGTCCGTACCAACTAGCGATCCCCACACAGTAACACTATCCTGCACACACTAGGGACAATTTACATTTACACCAAGCCATTTAACTTACAAACCTGTACGTCTTTGGAGTGTGGGAGGTAACCGAAGATCTCGGAGAAAACCCACGCAGGTCACGGGGAGAACGTACAACTTCAGTACAGACAGCACCTGTAGTCGGGATCAAATCCGGGTCTCCGGTGCTGCAAGCGCTGTAAGGCAACAAGTCTACTGCTACGTCAACGTGCCGTTTCTCTAAATTAAACTAAAATACTTCTGAAAGAGAGTCATCGAACAATGATTTGAAGTCGTCGTGCATTGATAAAGCTAGACAGGTACAGCAGAGATTGAAGTGGCAGGTTACAGGAAAGGTGTCCTGCATGGTCGAAGGTCCAACAGGCCAACAAAGCCACAAATATCAAATGCACTCAAGAGAGGTGGTGGCAAAAGGTGATGCACCCAGTATTTACTAATCCCTTACGCACGGTCCATGACAGTGAACACATTAAATGGCCAATTGCTCTTGGACACTGCTCCATCACTCACCCAGCATTCAACTCGAGTAAAGTGCACTCCAGGGCCAACACTGATACATTTTAAAGCACTATTAGATAATATAATAAACAAACAAAAAAAAACCCCAGTAAATTAAAAGAATATAGTACCAAAACAAAGCAAGGCTCAAAGTCTCTAGTGCAACCCAGGCAGTTCATAGTTCAGAGTTTAGTTGGAGTTCGTAGTGTTCAATAGCCTGATGACCCCTGAACAAATTTGACTGTGAAAGATTCAGACAAAGCCAACAATAGAGCAGCCAATCTGAAGAAGGGCCCCGATCCAAAATGTCACCCATCCTTTTTCCCCAGAGATGCTGCCTGGCCTGCTGAGGGACTCCAGCACTTCCGTGTCTATCTTCAGCCTCTAGACAATGGTTGTTGTACAAATACTGAGAGCCTTAGTCATTGTCTGGGAGACGACAAAGGGTGTTGACGGACATGTGAGGGCATCTTTACTTTAGTTTGGAGATACACTGCAGAAACAGGCTCTTCGGCCCACCAAGTCTGCACCGACCAGCAATCCCCGCACATTAACACAATCCTACTGCTAGGGACAATTTATACATACACCAAGCCATTTAACCTACATACCTGTACGACTTTGGAGTGTGGGAGAAAACCGAAGATCTCAGAGAAAACCCACGCGATCACAGGGAGAACATACAAACAGCACCCATAGTCGAGATCAAACTCGGGTCTCCAGCAATGCAAGCGCTGTAAGGCAGCAACTCTACCGCTGCGCCACCGTGCCAACCCTGCGAGAGGACCTGCACGGAACTTGAACACCATTCTTTCCAGTAATGGGCAGCTGCTTGTCAATGCCCAAAGACACAATCATGGTGTAAAACCTCAGGCAATTTGATAGAGGGAAAGTAATTATCTTTAGTTTGTTTTGGAGGTACGGCATGGAAACAGGCTCATCGGCCCATCAAGTTGACTCTGGCCATCGATGAGCGGTTTACACTAGATCTAGGTTATCCCACCTTCGCATCCGCGCCTTACACACTAGAGGCAATTTGCATAGGCCAATTAACCTACACACCCACACTTCTTTGGAATGTGGGAGGAAAACGGAGCACCAAGAGGAAACCCAAGGGGGAACGTGCAAACTCTACACAGACAGCACCCGAAGTTAGGTTCAAACCCAGGTCTCTAGCAATACGAGGCAGCAGCTTCATTAGCTGCGTCACAGATATCTTTGATTATTGTTTAACACAAGGACACAAGTAAACGCTTGGGAATGGGCTTGGCTCATTGGTACTTTAAAGCAAACAGCCATGTGTGACTAGTGTTGTTGGGGAATGTTGGTAGGAGTGGGCAAGTTGGGTAGAAGGACCTGTTTTCACGCGGCATAACTCTATGACCAACCATCAAGCTGCCATTTTTATGCCAATCCTATCAAAATCCGTTGTACTCTCCACACATTCCCATCAACTCCACCCCAGATCTAAACACACAATACCTACTAGGGCCAAATTATAGTGGTCTGTTGAGCTATCTGTGCAAGTGTATTTGATACGTGGGAGAAAACACACAGAGAAAACCAATGTGATCACGGGGAGAACATGCAGGCTCCACACAGACAGCAGGAGAGTTTGGGACTGACGCTGGGTCACTGGAGACAAGACGTTGGATGATGTGCCCTTAAAGCGATCTGCTTTCTCCTGTCTGGTGGGCCAGGATCTGGGCATTGCTAGGAAGAGCTCATCCAGGCAAATGGAGAGCAAATTTGAGGAGGGACATTCTTGCTACAGACCCAGCTACGATGAGGGAGTGCAGCGTAGGTTCACGAGGTTAATTCCCGGGATGGCGGGACTGTCATACGTTGAAAGAATGGCGCGGCTGGGCTTGTATACACTGGAATTAAGAAAGATGAAACGGGATCTTATTGAACCATATAAAATTATTAAGGGACTAGACACACCAGAGGGAGGAAACATGTTCCCAATGTTGGGGGAGTCCAGAACCAGGGGCCGCAGTTTAAGAATAAGGGGTAGGCCATTTTGAACGGAGATGAGGATAAACTTTTTCACCCAGAGAGTTGCGAATATGTGGAATTCTCTGCCTCAGAAGGCATTCGGGGCCAATTCTCTGGATGCTTTCAAGAGTGAGTTAGATATAGCTCTTAAAGACAGCAGAGTCAAGGGATATGGGGAGAAGGCAGGAACGGGGTACTGATTGTGGATGATCAGCCATGATCACCTTGAATGGCAGTGCTGGCTCGAAGGGCCGAATAGCCTACTCCTGCACCTATTGTCTATAAATACAACACCTTAGCACAGAGGCACAAAGCAGCAGTAAGGGTGCAGAGATAAACCAGGCAGCTTACAGACCAGCAGAGAACAAGAGCAAGAAACAACGACAATTAGGGTCAAAATTAGCGGTCACTTGTACAGCGAGGATTCATTAAAGAAAGCCAGCATGGATTTGTTAATGGCAAATCCAACTTCAAAGCGTTTGTTAAAATAACAGGAAGGGTGATGAGGGAAATTCAGTAGATGGGTGTACAATAGACTCCTCAGCAGGACTGAAGGATGTGGATAAAAAGGGTTGTCACAGCATGGATAGAAAATGGCCCAACTAATAGGAAGAACGACAAGCAGTAAAACAGGGGGAAAGTGGACTGGGTGGCTCGCTAGTCAGAACTAGGATAATTAGCTCTCGGGGCTGCACAGTGGTGCAGCGGGAGTCTCTGTCTTACAACGCCAGAGACCTGGGTTCAATCCTGACTAAGGGTGCTGTCTTCGTCTGAAGAAGGGTCCTGACCTGAAACTCGCCCATCCTTTTCTCTTCAGAGATGCTGCCTGACCCGCTGAATACTTCCAGTATTTTCTGGCCTCTCAAATTTCCAGCAAGTATTATGTGCACAAATATAACTGGCACAACTTGCTCATGGCTGCATTAATGGTTGAGACTGTCTCAAAGCTTTCCTTCATCAGGAGTAATACACTGGTCTGATAAATTAAAGATAGATAACAGATAGCTACCCATATTAAATATAATATAAAACTTCAAAAAAAATCCCCAAAATGCATTTCTCGCTTGCCCAAACAAAAAATAAATCTTTGCAAGCTCCAGACAGTAACTAGGTGTAATGAAACTAAAGTGTTTGCGGCTGCAGCTAGTCGAGCCGCAGCTGCACAGCACCAGAGACCACAGGTTCAATCCTGACTTTGGCTACTATCTACATGGAGTTTGCATGTTCGCTCAGTAACCCCAATGAGTTTTCTCCAGGTGCTTCGGTTTCCTCCCCATCCCAATGATATGTGGAATGGTAGGTTAAACGGACACAGAGAGGCACGGTGATGCAGCTGGCAGAGCTGTTGCCGCACAGCCCCAAAGATCAGGGTTTGATCCTGACTTTGAGTGCTGCCAGTGTACATGTGGAGTTTGCACCTTCTCCCTGTGACTGCGTGGGTTTTCTCCAGATACTCCAGTTTCCTCCCATATCCCAAAGATGTGCGAGTCTGTAGGTTAGTTGGCCTCTGTAAAATGCCCCTAAGTGTGTAGCGAGTCAAGTCAAGAGTGTTTTATTGCCATATGTCCTGAAACTGAACAATGAAATTATTACATAGCAGCACAACAGATATGTAAACATTGTACTCTGTGAATGGATGAGGAAAAGGGATAACGTAGAACTAAGGTGAATGGCTGATTGATGATCGACCTGATTTGGTGAACATACGAGCCCGTTTCCATGCTGTTTCTGTAAACTAAATGAAGCAAACAACATGATTAGTGTAATGGTTGGCATGGACTTGGTTGATCAAACAGCCGTTTCCATGCTGTGGGGCTCCATCTCCAAATCAACTCAATTTGTTCCATGGAAACTGTAGACAATAGACAATAGACTATAGGTGTAGGAGTAGGCCATTTGGCCCTTTGAGCCAGCACCGCCATTCAATGTGATCATGGCTGATCATCCCCAATCAGTTCCCCGTTCCTGCCTTCTCCCCATATCCTCCTGACTCCGCTATTTTTAAGAGCTCTATCTAGCTCTCTCTTGAAAGCATCCAGAGAACCTGCCTCCACCACCCTCTGAGGCAGAGAATTCCAGACTCACCACTCTTTGTGAGAAAAAGTGTTTCCTCGTCTCCGTTCTAAATGGCTTACTCCTTATTCTTAACATTGGAATCTCAGTGGGTCAGGTAGGGTCTGTGAAGTGAAGATGAAGAAATCTGGAAAAGGATGTAATGTCGTCTATGCATTTCTCCACAGATGCTGCCTGACCCGTTGTGTTACTCGAGCACTTTGTGTTTTGCTCAGAGGCTACCAGATTCTTTTGGTCGCTTTTTTCTTCCTCACACTGCGTGGTACTTCTAAAATAGAGAAAACATTAACTGAAGCAACAAAATTGCTAACTGCACTGCTAAAATTATTTATTGCCAAAAAACACCTGTACGCTCATCGCCCAAAGACTTATTTTCCCTTTTGCAATATCAGTAACACCCTGAAGTAGCACCTGCTTCTGTCAGATGCTAGCTAGGATGGCAATGTCAGTCCTGTACACCTCCAGGCACCATGGTTTCTAACTCATTCCTGTCCGAACTTGCCCACCAGCCCATCCTAACTGCTGTCACCTCAGGAATGCCATTCTGAACAAAAAATTAAAGGCTGGCTTAATGAAGGTAAGCAGCCCACAAGCCCCCTCTCCACAGTTTTTCCACAGGATCCCTGTTCCCCAACCGACCAGAAAACACTGATGAGACCAACACATTTACATTAACATTTCTGTAATGTTAAAATGTTGACTCGAACCCAGAAGGGAAAGCATCCACACTACTATGGCTGCATAAAACAAAATTCAAGTAGCACTGACAGGAAATGCAAAAGACACCAGTATTTTAATGTTGGATATATTCCAGTCAGCCATCTGTGGCTGTGCTCACTGTCTGGTGGTGATAGACTATTCCAGACACCGAGCCATTTCAAATACAATGTACAATCAAGGCGGCTAATTTACAAGATCAAGTTACTGTGTTTTCGTTAATTCTTCAGATTTTATGTGGAAAAAAAAGACAGCAAAAATCAATCTTTTAGTTTAGTTTAGAGATACAGCACAGAAACAGGGCCTATGGCACACCGATTCCACGCCAACCAGCGATCCCCGCAAACACACACTAGGGACAATTTACAATTTAACTGAAGCCAATTAACCTACAAACCTGCACGCTTTCGGAGTGTGGGAGGAAACCGAAGCACCCGGAGAAAACCCACGCAGGTCACGGAGAGATCGTGCAAACATCACCCGTTGTCAGGATCGAACCCGGATCTCTGGCACAGTAATGAAGCAACTCTACCGCTGCACAACCGTGTATGCAAAAATATTCAGCAGTTTAATTATTTGAAACCTCTAAACCCAAAATAATAAATCTAATCTTTCGGAGTAGAATATCTGTTGACTGCCAAGACAAATTGGTGAGATGAACTGAATTATACAATAATGCTATCATCAGATGAAAGCAGATGCTGTTAGCACTGGTAGCTGAGGTAACAGTGGAGGGAAATATTAAAGGCAAATTCAATATTAACTTGAAGATAGACACAAAAATCTGGAGTAACTCAGCAGGTCAGGCATCATCTCCGGAGAATAGGAACACGTGACATTTCGGGTCGGGACACATCTTCAGACTCAGGGGAACGCGAAACAAGATATGTAGATGGTGATATAGAGAGATATATAGAACAAATGAATGAAAGTGCGGCCTCTCCATTGGGGCTTCCGCATTTAGCGGCACTTCGGCAATCAGCGTGACCTCTGCACTTACCGGAAATTACGCAATCAGCGCGACCTCTGCACTCACTGGAAATTACGCAATCAGCGCGACCTGTCCACTAAGCGGAAGTCACGAAATGAGCGGGACTTGAACCAAACATAGTCGGACCTAATAAAGCATTTATTCCTTCCAAACACAGTCGGACCTAATAAAGCATTGCATGTCAAGCACAGGCAGGGCAGCAGGCCAAACAACTCATGGCATTGTCATTAAGGGCTAACAAATCATTTATTGCAAGTACATTGCAGACTCACAGTTCAGTTGATTCACAGCTTAGAATGAGTGTCGTGGCCTCTCCCTCGCGATCTTGCAGAGTAACTGAGTCACGTCCAGGCATCCGGGGTTTTATAGTCCTGCTCATCCCCCCCCCCCCCGGAAGGGGCGTTACCTTCATTGCGGTGATTGACAGGCAAGAGGATCTCAAGGTTTTTTTAAACACTCATAACTTTTTTATTTTTCATGGATGGGAAAAATCCTCGGGGCTGGCTCAGCGGAGGAGGACTGTGAGTAAGATGGCCAAAAATCATCGCGATATATGGTAGCGTTCTTTCTAAAATCAATATACAGCGCGGACAGGAAGTGGTCAAGATGAGACTTTTAATTATATAGGTTAATTTTGAGGTATTTTTCTGTGGTTTATGCCTTGAACAAAGAGCTTATGGTGGGTAATTATGTGCTTTAGACTTTAGCGATACAACTTAAGGAGGGTCTCGACCCAAAACGTCACCCATTCCTTCTCTCCAGAGATGCTGCCCGTCCCGCTGAGTTACTCCAGCATTTTGTGTCTATCTTCGGTGAAAACAGGCTCTACGGCCCACCGAGTCCAACTTAAATTGCCCCTTGTGTGTAGTGTAGATGTGGCTACATGGTGAGTTGATGGAAATACGGATGACACAGCTATGAGTCAGAAACAAGTCAGTAGAGGGGTCCCGACCCCAAACGAGAGTCACCTATCAATGTTCTCCAGAGATGCTGCCTGACCCTCTGAGTTACTCCAGCACTTTGTGTCCTTTTATGTTTCTACAAAGTCTCTCAAATGACCCTCATCTTTCCTCTGACGGCATGCCTAAACAAAAGGGCAAATAAAAGCCATCTAGTCCACACTACTGGCTGTTTCCAGCATTCCAACAGATTTTGCCCCACATAACATCAGCTGTAAATGTAAACAGCCTTGCAGTCTTTTGATAAATGAATCATTTAATCATTTGGCTGAACACCTGTCCAGCGGAACAATTGTCCGGTCGCAGTCTGTGTGTGTTAAATCAGTCTGAGGGGGTCTGATTCCAAGACCTCCGCATCACAAGCAGTAGCAGAGAACAAACATCTGCAGACTATCAAGGAACCAACACACTAGCTACCAAGGCAGCCAGCGAGCTCACAATCCTTGGCAGAGCTATAGCACGTATAAGCAACCTCCTCCTGCAATGACACCGTTCCCCGGCCAGATTAAAGGGACCACCCATACAGCTGAAGACAAAACCTTTCATTTCAGCCCGTGTAAACCAAATTCTACTGTAGATGGTTCGAGGCCAGGGGATTTCAAGTTAAACGGCAAGTTGCAAGATGGAAGGTAATTCGTATTTAACACGAACAATAAGCAGAGGATGCTTGACGCTTAAAATACAAATTTACAATCTTCAAGCAAGGTTCGAAAATCTTTTTCTGTCACGACATAAACAAATGGAACAACGTTCAGGGGAAAAAAAACATTGATTTAGAGTCAGAAATTACCACAAAGTTAAAAAAATAGACAGCCAAAGTCTGTTACATGTTGGCCACAAGTTCTCTCCGCTCAGCCAGTTGGAGGCTGCAACCGTGTCACCCTGTGTGACCCCAAGCAGAGCTGCAAGCCTAGTAGCATCTCCATTTACAAAGAATGCCTAATGGGCCTGTCCCACTTAGGCGATTTTTTAGGCAACTGCAGACGACTAGGCTGTCGCCACATGGTCGCCGGGGTGTCGCCTGTATGGTCATGAGTCGTCTCCTCAGTCGCCCAAAGAATCGTAGCGTTTTTCTGGTCGCCGCTGGATTTTGAAATGTTCAAAACTTTTCGGCGACAATCGACTTGACGCCAATGAGCGAAGCTTGACTTCGCCTGACGTAGGTGTTGTCGCCAAGATGACGTAGGTTGTCGCCGGTGCTGACTTTGGTGAATTCCATTAACGACTACCTACGTCAACAGGTACTGTCGACAGAATTATCTCAAGTTGTCTTCAGTTGTTGCCGACAAGATCGTACCTTATAGTAGCTTGTCACTGGCTGATGTCCTAATAGGTCGCCGGTTGTCGGCAGCTTGCCGTAGCTTGATGTCGACTAGGTGGTAGATTGTTGTAGACATTGTCAAAGACATTGTCGTAGGGGGGTCCAGTCGCCGTTTTTTTAGCGACCTGCAATGACTATGACAGTCGCCAAAAAAAATTGCCTAAGTGAGACAGCCCCATAATGCATCCCTCACCCTCCCTCAGCTATACGGGTCAACACTCCTGTCCTAGTTCATCTGCTACATTGTCACAGCTCTTCCCTCCCACCTTGCACCATCAAAATAATCTACATGATGCACTGCCTCAAGCCGGCGGCATCTATCTTCAAGGATCCCCACCCTTTTTTCGCTGCTACCATCAGGCAGGTGCAGGTGCCCAAAGTCGCACATCAAGTTCAGGAACAGCAGCTTTCCTATAACTATGGGATTCTTGAACACACACAATCCTAACCTTACCTCGACCATGTAACACTATTGGAGATGTACGGGGCACATCTTTACACAGAGGATGGTGGGGGCCTGGATAGCATTGCCAGGGGCGGAGGTGGAGGCAGATATTATAGTGACATTTAAGAGGGTTTTAGATAGGCACATGGAAGTGCAAGGAATAGAGGGATACAGATCATGTACAGGAAGGTGAGATCAGTTTAACTTGGCATCATGGTCAATGCAAACATTGTGGGCTGAAGTGTGTGAAGTTCTAAATTCTACGTTCTTTAAAAATAATTCATGGATGAGTTTTTTTGCACGAAAAGTAGCAATTTGTATTTATGTGGCCTCATCTATTCTAAGTTCACCTATAATTTTGTTATATTCTTAAATTTGTTCCATCTCAATGCTGTCGCACTAAGACAGCAACTTGCCCTATTCTAACTACACATAATCTTACATCTTACAGTACATCCCTTCAATTTTCTATATAGTAGTTGACGTTTTTTATCACTTTTTAAATCTCTACACAATTGAAGCCTCTCCTCCTTTCCCCATCCAACTCTCACCCCAGAAACATCTGATAATGGCCAGTAGTTGAAGCCACTCAGTGCTCCATATATTTCCGATAATGGAATACTTCAATATGACTAACCAAACTTAGGTGGCACGGTGGCACAGTGGTAGAGTTGCTGCCTTGCAGTACTAGAGACTCCGGTGCGATCCTGACCACAAGTGCTGTCAGTACAGAGTTTGTATGCTCTCCCTGTGATTATGTGGGATTTCTCCGGGTGCTCCGGTTTCGTCCTACAATCCAAAGCAGGTTTGTAAGTTAATTGGCTTATGTAAATTCCCCTCAATGTGTGGCATAAAATAAGTGTGAACAAGGTGGTCGGCATGGACTTGGTGGGCCAAAGAGCCCGTTCCCACACTGCATCTCTAAACTAAACCTGGGACACAATAGTAAGGCCTGGATCACTTGTCGAACAGTACTCTAGTAATGAAGTCCGATCCTCCCAAACTCACAATCTATGCAACAATGGACTGAGTCAGAGTCTTACAGCCCTTCAGCGCAACTTGCCCACACTGACCAACATGTCCCAACCACACTAGCCCCACCTGCCTGCGTTTGGCCCATATCCATGAACTTGTCCAAATGTTTCTTAAACGTTGCAATACCTGCCTCAACTACCTCCTCCGGCAGCTCGTTTCATACACCCACCACCCTGTTGAAAGTTTGGTACAAGAAAGCTACCGCCTGCGCCAGTTAAGGCGATAGAAATACAATACAAGTGAGTGTAGGGACCCGACTTATGTACCACACTGTTCTTCGCATCCCCCCACCACACCCTCACCGCCCACAGTCGAACACACAAATGCTTTGCAACTGCACTTTGCTGAAAGTCAGCCACCACAGACAACCACTATCAATATTTGCTGTGCAACAGATTGAAGAGAGCAGCAATATGTTGTCCTCCGATGGTTTTAACTAGCCCCTAATCCTATTGAGATTTAAACTGGGGTGGCACGGTGGCGTAGCAGTAGAGCTACTGCCTTATAGCACGAGAGACCCGGGTTCGATCCTGACTATGGGTGCTTGTCTGTATGGAGTTTGTACGTTCTCCACATGGGTTTTCTCAGAGATCTTTGGTTTCCTCCCACACTCCAAACACGTACTGATTTGGAGATTAATTGGCTTGGTATCTATCTATACATAACTAAAACTCTGATCTTGTGCTCTTCCGGTTTGCATAGTTTTTCTATTTGCGCAAAAACGGTACACAATAGCGCTATGATATTTTGCAGCCGTACTCACAATTCTCCTGTGCTCAAGTGCAACACGTTTTGTTCCGATCGATGGTAAAGTTTATAAGTTATTAAGGTTTAAAAATGTTAAAAACTGCGCATGCGCAGATTGGTCTCCCCTGCCAGTCACCACCACGCAGATTGGTCTCCTCTCCTGTCAGTCACCCAGGACGGTGACGCCCAGGTCGGGACGGCCTGTACATTCGCACCACCATCGCACCACCATGGGAGGATTGAGGAAGAGGAGGGGGTAGGGAGGGAGAGGGGGGGAAATGGGGGAGGTGAGGAGGGAGAGTGGGGGGGTGAGGAGTGGGGGAGGTGGGCGAGAAAGGGATAGGAAGGGGGTAGGGAGGGGAGAGGAGTTATGGAGGATGGGAGTGACTGAGGGTAGGGGAAGAGAAGGGAGAGGTGAGGGAAGGATTGGGGAGGGGAGGTGAGGAGGGAGAGTGGGGGGATTGAGAGAGAGGAGGGGGTAGGGAGGGAGAGGGGGGAAAGTGGGGGAGGTGAGGAGGGAGAGTGGGAGGGGGGATAGAGGGAAGTGAGGAGTGGGGAGGTGGGGGATAGAGGGATAGGAGGGGGGTAGGGAGGGGAGATGAGTTATGGAGGGAGGGAGGGAGTGACTGAGGGTAGGGGAAAGGAGAGGTGAGGGAGGGATTGGGGGAGGGGAGGAGGAGAGGGGAAAGAAGAGAGAGGATGAAGAGGAGAGGGAGGGAGTGCTGGGGGATATGGGGAAATGAGCCGCGCCTGCGCAGTTAGGGGCTATGGCTGAGTGGCGGAATATTGCGTTGGGGAACGAGTTGCGTTGGGGGACCAGGCCTCCCATGTGACTCCCACTTAGTCTAGTAAAAGATAAAATTGTTCTCGTGTGCATAGGGTAGTAATCATGTGCTAGGATCGCTGGTCGACATGGAGTCGGTGGGCCGAAGGGTCTGTTTCCACCCTGTATCTCTAAACTAAAAACTAAACTTAATCCCAATATTTTGTTTTACTTTTATTAAAATAAGTTCTGGGAATGTACAGCAAATTAATGTTAGCAAGGCAGGCAGAGGAGACAAAGTAATTTTCACTTCATCAATTCCTTTCCCTTCTTCATAAAAATGTTGTTTCAGAGCCATTTATGAGGCACATTAATTTAATATACTGGCAACAATAGCCAAGTGCAAAGCCTCACAAACAGAGTCAGGAGTATTTTATTGTCATTTGCCCCAAAACAGAACAAGGAAATTCTTACTTGCAGCAGCACACCAGATATGCAAAGAGAATACTCTGTAGAAGGTTATCGACCTGAAACATCACCCAATCCGTGTGTGTGTGTGTGTGTGTGTGTGTGTGTGTGTGTGTGTGTGTGTGTGTGTGTGTGTGTGTGTGTGTGTGTGTGTGTGTGTGTGTGTGAGAGAGAGAGAGAGAGAGAGAGAGAGAGAGAGAGAGAGAGAGAGAGAGAGAGAGAGAGAGAGAGAGAGAGAGAGAGAGAGAGAACTGCAGATGTTGGTTTACACCAAAGATAAGACACAAAATGCTGGAGTAACAGTGGGATAGGCAGCATCTCTGGAGAGAAGGAATGGGTGACGTTTCTGGTCGAGACCATTCTTCAGACTCAGCCTGAAACGTTACCCATTCCTTCTCTCTGGAGAATGACATCACCACAACACAGGAATCACATCAGGCTGGATGGAGACGCATGGCTGGGTGTGCCTGGTTAAATTAACAGACCGAGGTGAAATGATCATTGTTTTAATTTTTTCCTCTTGAGTACAAAATGACAAAGGGCCTGTCCCTGCGCGGTGTGTTCATGTTCATGTTCAATTTTCCACTGTGCAGCACAAATACACAAATGTTTCTGCCATTACAGCTCTCAGCCTTTATTCTTGAAAACAGCTTCACAGGACCTTTTGCTCCCACCTGAAGTTTAACATAATCGCTTGCATCAACTATTCAATGTTACATTGAGAATCTGTGCCACGTTTTGTCCAGAATCCTTATTGAAGGAACTGAATTTGTTTTATAATGCAAGCTGCCATTATAAAAACGTGCAGAATGGCAAGGTGTATCAGATCATGAGAGGAATAGATAGGGCCAATGAATACGGGAGTCAAGATCTAGACGACATAGGTTTAGGGTGAGGGGGAAAAGATCTAATTGGAACCTACGTGGCAACTTTTATTTGTTACACAAAGGGTGGTGGGTGTATGGAACAAGCTGCCGGAGGAGGTAGTTGAGGCAGGTACTAACACAATGTTTAAAAAGCATTTGTACAGTTTCATGGATAGGAAAGGTTTAGTGGGATATGTGCCAAACACAGGCAGCTGGGACTTGTGTAGATGGGGCATGTTGGTCGGCAGGGGCCAAAGGGCTTGTTTCCACGTTGTAAGGCCATGACTCTAGGAAGCAAGTTCCAATTAGGAACAACCCTTTTCAGAATATTCGACAACACTTATTAGAAAATTTATGTGTACACTTGATTAAAGACGATCAATT
Source organism: Amblyraja radiata (assembly GCF_010909765.2). NCBI lineage: Eukaryota > Metazoa > Chordata > Chondrichthyes > Rajiformes > Rajidae > Amblyraja > Amblyraja radiata. The sequence continues at coordinate 31,540,521 of NC_045984.1, read as the reverse complement.
AACCTCATTGGCAAATGAACAAACTACCGCAATGGGAGCAGCCACCAACCAGAACTCACAGTGTTTAGTACAAAAAGGAAAACGCTTAGACTTTGTATTTGCTAACTGTCTATCCACAGCATTCAGCGTGCTCACATAAAGAAGCTCAGCTAAGTAAAGCTCAAAATTCAACTACTTTCCAAAGCTTGTGTCTTAGGGGAATGCCATAAGTGATAGGAGTAGAATTAGGCCATTCAGCCCATCAAGTCTACTCCACCATTCAATCATGGCTGATCTATCTCTCCCTCCTAACCCCATTCTCCTGCCTTCTCCCCTTAATCCCCGACACCCATACTAATCAGGAATCTATCTATCTCTGTCTTAAATGTATCCACTGACCTGGCCTCCAGAGCCTTCTGTGGCAAACAATTCCACAGATTCACCACCCTCAGGGACACTGACAACTGCTTGTTGTCCACACAACATTCTACCCTGAGTAGCCGAGAAAACAAGCAGATCACGGTCGCAAGAGTCACAGGGGACTGTTATAGATTAAAAAAGAAAATGTGAAAACCTAAGCACTGATAGTGACAAAGGTACACTGATTCTCATTGAGATGTTTAAGATTGATTGGTCTTATAAATGTGTATAAGATAATGAGGGGAATCAAAAGGGTAGACGCACAGATTATTTTACCCGGAGTAAGGGAATCAAGAACCAGAGGACCTAGGTTTAAGGTGAGAGGGGAAAAACAGATATGAACCTGAGAGACAACTTTCTCACACAGTGAGTGGTGGGCATGTGGAACGAGCGACCAGAGGTGGTTCAGTTTTCCAGTTAAATTTTGACAATAAACTAAACTGAATTGAAATGGGAAGAGTTTATATGATATTGCCTCACAGAAACCAAATTCAAGGTTTCTGTAAATCAGGCATCAATGTCACATAACACGCTGTTAAATCATATCATTGTTAAACAGGAGATTGAGATCTTGCTGGTACATATATCTGATGATAGACATGAACCTGTCTAATTAACAGATTCCTAAATCAGCTCATCACTAAATAATCCAGTTAAATTCCATGAAAGCAGGGATGCACGGAATAATTTTAAAAACTCTTTTCTATCGCAATATTCTCTGAAAATGTCCAAATCGTAACGAGAACGCAGGTCCAGAAGGATACAATAACTAGTGATATCCAAGGTCGACACATCCCACATTTCAGCTGCAGGCTTATCAGTTCTTAAATTCACCTCCAAAGCAGATGCGGAGCAATACACTTCAGACTGTATCCAAGTCACAATGATTAAAATGACACTTTAATGTTTGACAATATACTCTCGCCATAATAGCTTCTTGCTGAGCTGAGCAACGCACGGAACCTAAAATAAGCTATTTCCTTACGCTGGCAGGACTTCATAACTGGAGGTTTAAATCTCCTAACACGCTATACCAGAATTGCGCGAGGGAAAATAAAAGGGATATGATGGACCATCAGCCAGAGGTTAGAAGTTCAAATCCCAGCCTGGCAATTTACAAAACCAAATTCAATAAATCCAGTAATTTGAGAGTTAACAGGGGAAGAAAAATTGTCTGAAAACTGCCAAATTGCTATATAAAAACACACACCAGCTCCGTAATAACCTTCAGGAAGGGGAATGGGGGGAAATTAATCATTCCCCCCATTTTAACCTCACCAACCACATGTAAAGCAGTCCTGCATAATACAGCTGGTAGAGTCGCTGCCTCAAAGCGCCAGAGACCGGGGTTCAAACGCGAGCTCGGATGTTGGCTTTGTGTAGTTTGCATATTCTCCCCTATGTGGGGGGCACAGTGCAGAGTTGCTGCCTTAACAGCACCAGAGACCTGGGTTCGAACTTGACCACACATGCTGTTTATTAAGAGTTTGTCGGATAGAATGGGTATATTGGTCAGTGCTGACTTGGTGGGCCGAAGAACCTGCTTCCACACTGTATCTCTAAACTAAGTTGCCCTTAGTGTGTAGGAAGTGGGTGGGAAAGTGGGACATCATAGAGCTAGAGTGAATGGCTAATCGATGGTCAGCATCGACTTGGTGGGCTATGGGCCTGTATCTGTGCTGTATCTCTAAACTAAACATAACTCACTACCACGTTATTCAGTTAGAGCACAGGGTTTCCCTGCGTATAAATAGAGCTATCTTCCACGTGAGCTGTCTGAGAAAGTCAAGATCACTGTTACTAATTTGGACACCAAGTGCTGGAGTAACTCAGTGGGCATGTTATGATTTAGCTTCCTTTTTTAGGCAATAATACAAATTGGTATTGAGACAGACAATACAAAGCAGTGATTACAAGGAGTTTACATGCACAGCAGAAGTAAATGGGGATCAGTGTCGAGTCAGATTCTGCTTCATCACTAATATTTAAGTGATATAATGCAATTTTGCCCATTGGATCAGGAAACTAGTCGAAACAAGGAACTGCAGAAGAAAGATCACCTATCACCATTTCTCCAGAGATGCTGCCTGGCCCACTGAGTAACTCCAGCATTTTGTGTCTATCTTGGTATAAACCAGCATGTGCAGTTCCTTTTTATTACAAGGAACTACAGATGCTGGTTTACACTGGGTCAGGCAGCATCCCTAGAGAACATAGATGATTTTTTGAACCATAACCCTTCTTCGGACATGAATATAGGGGGTGGGGAGCTCTTCCAGGTTTCGTCCCCCCTCCACCTACAGTCAGATAGGTTCCGATCCAAAAAGTCATTCATATTCTTCAGAGATGCTGCCTGACCCACTGAGTTACTCCAGCACTTTGTTTCTTTCTCTGGAAACTAGTGGTAGTCCTAGGTATAAGCACAGTATGGGCCTAATTTAACTGTTGGCAATAACTGATAATAATTTATTAAAGTGGTACAGTGTGGTAGAACAAAACCCTTCACTGCTGTAACAACATTGAGAGTTTGTTCATCTCTCCCCTCTTTTCAAATTTCCTGTTCTTATCCCACTTACTTTTTATTTTAGTTTTAGAGATACAGCAGCCCACACCATGTAGGGTGGAACTAATGTGACAGTTTACAAAAGCCAATTAATCTACACGTCTTTGGAGTGTGGGAGGAAACCGGAAGATACGGAGAAAACCCACAAGGTCACAGGGAGAATGTACAAATTTCATACAGGCAGCACCCGTAGTCAGGATCAAACCCGGGTCTCTGGCGCTGTGAGGCCATTCTAGTGCTAGAGGCTTTATTTTGCACAAGTATCTATCCTTGATCTGAGGGGTTGGAAAGCAAGTGCTGGTGGACCATTGAACCAAAGTCTTCCACCCAGTTGAAATCAAACCAACCATCTTATCATGGAATAACTGAGATATTCCCAGTTGTCTTCTGTTGTATAGAACACTTTAACTCCACACTGACCTTTCTGTCCAGGGCCTCCTCCACTGTCAGAGTGAGGCCCAGCGCAAATTGGAGGAACAGCGCCTCATATTTCATTTGGACAGCTTACAGCCCAGCGGTATGAATATTGACTTCTCTAACTTCAAGTAACCCTTTCTTTCCCTCTCTCTCCATCCCTCCACCTTGCTATTTCTCTGACCAGTCTGACTGTCCCCCTGATTATATTTTATCTCTGTATGCTTCGTTGACACCTTCTCCTAGCCAACAATGATCTATTCTAAATTTTCCTTGAACGTTGTCCTGGTTTTTATCTCATTTACACACCTTACACTTCCCTATCTCTGTGTCTCCCTCTCCCCTGACTCTCAGTCTGAAGGCTCTTGACCCAAAAAGTCACCCATTCCTTCTATCCAGAGATGCTGCCTGTCCCTCTGAGTTACTACAGCATTTTGTGTCTATTTGTTTTCTGTTGTAGTCTGGGGGCAACAGGTAGTATTAAAATTAAAAACCAACCTTTCTGATCATGCCCAAATTTGCAAAGGGTTCCAAATAATCATGATTCCAACTAATCGATGCGTCTCCATGCCTCAGTACAAGGCGTTACACTGCCATGCTATAAACGGCATTATTGTTCCAGAGCAACATCAGAAAAACAACAGTTCATCATCACTTGTTTATTGAGCCAGTTTCACTCTGACTAAACCCAGTTGAAATTGAGGTATCATAAGTGGAAGTCCACAGTTCTAACCACACTACAGCTGACAGGACCCAACATTTTCTGCTGTCTTCAAGTAATAAACCTCCCACAAAAATCCCTTCCTTTGGAACAGAAAACAAGCTGCCTGTAATTGTTTTGTTCAAAGCTAGGAGTAATGAACCAGACCAACATTGCTTTGACTGCCACATATATCCTCACTGTAATAAAACAGAAAAAGCACTGGAAAAACAAGTTCAGGGGGGTGGGGGGGGGGGGATCAGACAGCTCCTTTGGAAAGAAAAGCAATTAACATTTTAGGTCTGCAACCCTGCATGAGAACTGAAAAAGGGAGACAAGTTTGACTAGGTAGGAGAGAAGGAGGGGTGGGGTCCATCGGTGGAGCATAGGAAATCTCTAATGATGGTGTGAAATAACAAGGCAGTTAAACTCCCTTGCTTCTGTAACGCATTGCTAATGGATGCTCTGCTACCAAGATAGTGGCGCAGTGCTAGAGTTGTTGCCTCATAGTGCCAGAGACCCGGGTTCAAACCCTGACTACGGGTGCTGTCTGCGTGGAGTCTGTACATTCTCCCTGTGACCACGTGGGTTTTCTTCAGGTGCTCCGGTTTCGAAAGACGTGCAGGTTTCTATGTTAATTGGCTTCTGTAAGTTGTCCCGAGGGTGTAGGATAGAATTCGGTTACGGGTGATCTCTGGTTGGCACTGACAAAGGGCCTGTTTCCATGCTGTATCTCTAACCTAAACTAACAGAGTCATTGGGCCTGTTTCGGTGCAGTATGGTTCTTCAGCCCAACGCCCATTCCAAGCAAGATGCCCCACCTGCCCGCATTTGGTCCAAATCCCTCTAAAACTTTTCTATCCATGCACCTGCCCAAATCTCTTTTTCCCATCCTTTTATCTCCAAAGATGATGCCTGATCCACTGAGGTACTCCAGCACTGTGTCTCTATCTCAAATGTCTATTAACTTGTTTCATTCCTTCCCAGTCGCTCAATCTTTACACAGATGCTGACTGACCACCACATTTTTTTCAGATTTCCATTGTCTGCAGTATTGTTTTTATTTTCATTCTTCTGCAACCTCATAATTCGCTGACCCACAATGACACAGCTGTGATTTTAAAATACCCATCTTCTCATTCAAGTGGCTCTGTGCTCTCACCCCTCCCTATCCCCATAATCTTCCCCACTGCCATAACCTTAGCAAGTTTCTTGCCAAATTCTGGCTTCAAGTAACAAAGAGGACTGATGAAGGTAGAGCAATTGATGTCATGGCATTTGTAAAAATTGCTACCATAAACCTGACATCTTAATTAAAGTCTATTGCATTAAAGAAGCAATGGCCACACATATAGAAAATTGCCTAAGGGATTGAAAGCAGGGAATGAGTTGTGAACAATTTCTTTACGGACTGCAGGCTGTCCCTAAGATGTGACCATTATGGCCACTACTCTTTCTGATACGTTTTAAATGGCAGCATCTGGGTGTACAAGATGCCATTTCAAAGTAAGCAGATGACATAAAATGTAATTGCAAGGAATAGCACAGTGACGCAGAGGTAGAGTTGCTGCCTTACAGCGCCAGAGACCCGGGTTTGACCCCAACAACGGGTGCTGCCTGTGCGGAGTTCGTACATTCTCCCCGTGACCGTGTGGGTTTCCTCCGAGCATGTTAATTGGCTTGGTATAAGTGTGAATTGTCCCCAGTGGGTAGAATAGTGTTAATGTGCAGGGATTGCTGGTCGGCGCGGACTAGGTGGGCAGGAGGGCCTGTTTCCGTGCTGTATCTCTAAACTAAACAGCAAAATGGCAAGAAACGGACATTACGAGTACATAGGTAGAGGGCGAAAAGGAGAAAGATTAAACATAAACGAAATTTAAACAAGTACAAGGTGATACATGAGGGAATAATGAGGAGAGACAAAACACTTTGAAATTCTGTTGTCAACGTGAGTTTGTGTTTCAACCATTTCAAAAACTCTTGGGACAGGTACAAGGGTTGGATAGGTTTAGAGGATAAGGGCTAAATGCAGGAAGGTAGGACTAGTGTAAATGGGGCATGTTGGCTGCTGTGAGCAAGTTGGGCCAAAGGGCCGGTTTCCACGCTCTGTGATCATTATTCAAGATCATAATATGGTTTAGTTTATATGGTTTAGCAGCGCTGAACAACATCGTGGAGTCCTGGGGCGCCTTGCAGAGGGCCGCCAGCAGCAGTCTCCAGCAGTCTCCACCCGGCGCGGCCAACGGACTTTGGAAGCCGCCGACTCCTGTAGGAGGGGGCCGACTCTGGTGTCCACGCCGTTGAGGACGTCCCGCAGCCCCGACGTCGGACTTGTATCACCCCGGCGAGCGGTACTGGACATCGGGCCGCCCGTAGCTGCAACTGCAGAGGGCTTGGGGAGGCCCTGACCACGAGGAACAGTGGAGGAAGAGACTGACTTTGGTGCCTTCCCACACAATGGGGAAACTTTGATTCTGCTGTGTGGGGATGTTTTATGTTAAATTCTATAGTGTGTGTTCTTTATACCCTTTCTGGCTTAATCCCTCCCTTCACCACCTCCAGTTTAAATTCCAGTTGGAATATTTTGGAGGACCCAAGAACCAAGTTATGTGTACCGAGGTACAGTGAAAAGCTTTTGTTGTGTACGAAGCAGTCAGCTAGTGGCCAATACGTCATCTTCAGCTCGGTACAAGTATTGGCCCATTGGGTATCCATCTATCCACACTAACCACACTATATAGACATGCATCTGGTATCTCTCAACATCATCTGTCAAGTCCACTGAAACTGTCAGAAACCAGTCCACAAACTCCAATTCCTCACTCCCTTCAGTACGCTGTCAGAGATGGTTAATAACATCTAACTTAACCCACAAAATTAGTTCTTCTCCTCACAACAATTGTCCTCCTTTTAATCCAGAGCACTCACTTCTGATTTTCAGCATAAATTGTCAGCCAAAACCTCTGCAGTGAAAATCACAAAATTGGTTAAACATTTGTTAAGACTTCGGCAATGCTGAAGACATTTTATCGTAAATCCACACATGATGGCAGAACTCACTTCTAATTAAAATCCTGCTCCAGGTGCAGTCTTTTTTTTAAATCAGAAAACTGGGGAAAAAAAGGGAAGGAGGGAGGCAGAAGTCAATCTTAAACATCCTTCTTGGGATTATTACAGATTTCCTGGCCCCATACAAATCCCAAGCAGCTACAGTGCCCTTCATAATGTTTGGGACAAGGACGCATCATTTATTTATTTGCCTCTGGGATTTGTAATAGAAAACATCACATGTAGTGCACATTGTCAGATTTTAATAAAGGCCATTTTTATACATTTTGGTTTCACCATGTAGCAATCACAGCAGTGTTTATACATAGCCCCCCCCCCCCCTCCCCATTTCAGGGCATCATAATGTTTGGGACACAGCAATGCCATGTAAATGAAAGTAGTCATGTTTAGTATTTTGTTGCATATCCTTTGCATCCAATGACTGCTTGAAGTCTGCGATTCATGGACATCACCAGTTGCTGGGTGTCTTCTCAGGTGATGCTCTGCCAGACCTGTATTGCAGCCATCTTTAGCTTATGCTTGTTTTGGGGGCTAGTCCCCTTCAGTTTTCTCTTCAACATATAAAAGGCATGCTCAATTGGGTTCAGATCGGGTGATTGACTTGGCCACTCAAGAATTTACAATTTTTTAGCTTTGAAAAACTCCTTTGTTGCTTTAGCAATATGTTTGGGATCATTGTCTTGTTGTAGAATGAACCGCTGGCCAATGAGTTTTGAGGCATTTGTTTGGACTTGAGCAGATAGGATGTGTCTATACACTTCAGAATTCATTATGCTACTACCATCAGCCGTTGTATCATCAATGAAGATAAGTGAGCCAGTACCTTCAGCAGCCATACATGCCCAGGCCATAACACCCCTACCACCGTGTTTCACAGATGAAGTGGTATGCTTTGGATCTTTGGCAGTTCCTTCTCTCTCTATTGCCATCACTCTAATCTTTGTCTCATCTGTTCACAAGACCTTTTTCCAGAACTGTGGTTGTTCTTTTAAGTACTTCTAGGCAGACAGTAACCCGGCCATCCTATTTTTGCGGCTAACCAGTGGTTTGCATCTTGCAGTGTAGCCTCTGTATTTCTGTTCATGAAGTCCTCTGCGGACAGTGGTCATTGGCAAATCCACATCTGACTCCTGAAGAGTGTTTCTGATCTGTCGGACAGGTGTTTGGGGATTTCTCTTTATTATAGAGAGAATTCTTCTGTCATCAGCTGTGGAGGTCTTCCTTGGCCTGCCAGTCCCTTTGCGATTAGAAAGTTTACCAGTGTTCTCTTTCTTCTTAATGATGCTCCCAACAGATGATTTTAGTGAGCCTAAGGTTTGGCTGATGTCTCTAAACAAGTTTTATTCGTGTTTTTCAGTCTTTGACTTTCATTGGCACAACTTTGGTCCTCATATTGATAAACAGCAATAAAAGTTTCCAAAGGTGATGGAAAGACTGTGTGCTGAGAGCTCTCTTATACCTGCATTAAGGAGGCAATTAAATACACCTGAGCAATTACAAACGCCTGTGAAGCCATATGTCCCAAACATTATGGTGCCCTGAAATGGGTGGACTATGTAAATTACAGCTGTAATTTCTACATGGTGAAACCAAAATGTATAAAAATGGCCTTTAATAAAATCTGACAATGTGCACTTTAACCACATGTGATTTTTTTTCTATTACAAATCTCAAATTGTGGAGCACAGCGGCAAATAAAAAAATGATGGGTCTTTGTCCCAAACATTATGGAGGGCACTGCAATTGCTCCTGGAAGATCCTCCTGAATATAATAATTCCTACAGCTCCAAAACACACATGCCCAACAACACTAAAATTCAAATTGCTTCTTCAACTTAGCATTGAGGCAAGGTTAAAATTTGAATTCACAAAGCTTAGAAACCACAATTTATTTAACCAATAATCTAATTTTCCAGAATAATATTATATTATATTCCATAAATCAAATGTAAAATCTGTACCTGGCTGTAATCCAGTTTGAGAATCCTATACCAAATCTATTATCTTTACAAACCAACAGCAACAAATAAATATAAGACATTTGGAAATTTCAGACATAATTGTTTGGGCTCTCTATAAATTTGCAGAACCCACATCAAATAAAAAATACTTGCACCATAATATGGCAGGCTTACACTAATAATGCTTTTTGAAACCTCAGTACATCCCAGAGGCTAATGCCATGGTTTTGAAGTAAATTTATTAGTCTTACCTAAGGAATCAGAGCCACAAATATGCACATAGCAAGATTCCACTGACTATGTTCAAATAAATTACTGTTTATTGTATACTTTATTTTCACATGTACCGAGGTACAGTGAAAAGCTTTTGTTGCGTGCTATCCAGTCAGCAGAAAGACAATACATGGTTACAATCAGTGTACAGATACAGGATAAAGGGAATAACGTTTAGTGCAAGATATTAAGTCCAGTAAAGTCTGATTAAAGATAGTTGGAGGGTCCCCAGGAAGAAGATGGTAGCTGAGGACTGCTCTCTAGTTGGTGATAGGATGGTTCAGATGTCAGGTAACAACGTTTATTTTGAACATTGGTTGAATAGTAAATATTGGACAGATCACCATGGTCCTGTCTATTCTATATAATGCCATGGGCTGTTTTACTTTTAGGCAGGTGGGCAGATGGTCTTTGTTTAACCCATCTCCAATGAGGTTCTCCAGTGCAGAACTGGGAGGTAGAGTGAAGCGCTGCCTAAACATTGCTCTGGACTGACACAAAAAGTAAATCAGCAGGTCAGGCATCATCCCCGGAGAACATGGATAGTCAGCTTGGTAAACGTGAGCAAGGCATAGATCCATAACTTCATGTTGCAAGCAGCAAAAGTGCTATCCCTGAATTACTAGGTGGGGGGAGGAAGATTAGTTTGAGTAGGGTAGTCTGAAGAGGGGCCATGACTCAAAACGTAGCCTCTTCCTTCTCTCCAAAGATGCTGCCTGTTCCGCTGAATTACTCCAGCATTTTGTGTCTAAGATTGGTTTGATATCCATTTAATCCAGGATACATCAGCTAGAAGCAGACACTGGGCGGCTACAAGTTCAGGATCAACATTCCTCATACTGTTGACAGCCAGCACCTACGTTCAAACATAATGAATGACCACTTCAAGAGGCATCTAAAGCAATAAACGTTCTTTAAAAATTGGAAAAGATCCCTAGTCAAAAGTGTGGAGAAATAAATTAGGTTTATTTCATCCATTATCAAAAACATTAAAACAGCGTGACAATTGAATGCAACGACTATATCATGGCTCCTGTGGAAAAATGACCAGACAATACAAGGCCAAGAACATCACAAGGTGATTACAGTCAACTCCAGAATAAGAATTCCTGCAGAACAAATCATTGCTCAGAAAATAGAATATTTGTCACGGCTGCCATTGATTTGGAGCTCTGGAAAAGATGCTTATTTAATAAATGCAAGAGAAGTGGAGGAGTTGCTGGCTTTCTGTTCTAAATATTTTCATAGATAGTTCAGCAAAAGGAGATGCAAGATATATGCCTTTGATCCAAATTCAAATATGCTTTGCCATGTAACATTAGTATCAGCAACTGGGGGTTGTTTGCACAGGACTGGAAAGAATTTAAAATGTCACAGCAATCAACTTACCGGCAGCCACTGTGTTAGTCATTGTACAAAAATTATACAAGCATGTACACCATCTTAGGAAGGCTAAACGCTGGCTAGCAAATCAAGTTCAAAAGGTACCCAACAATCAAGAGTGTTTTTTATAGTCATATGTTCCAAAACAGAACAATGAAATCTTGCAGAACAACATAATATTAGTAATGCATTTACACATCAGCCAAAGTTTGCTTTATAAAAAGAACTATTTTTTTGTTAAAATAAATCTCAATGGATTGCATGACTATCAACTTGTTGAATATCAATAGGGGGGGTGGGGGGGGTTCAAAGCAGTCATGTTGAAAGCCATTTAAAAAAAAGATATGGGAGACATTAAGTATCCTTGTGATCCTATTTGCACAATGCTTTAACATGCAGTATGTACAAGTAGTCCCTACCAAAACTTCATAAAATAGTTTTGAATACAAAGGATTATTAATTAATAATTTTAAAATCCCAGAGGAATTCCGACTTACCAGACAGTAATGCCGGAAGTTTTCTATTGGAGGATTTTTTAATAAATAGTAACTGCCATTTTAAGTTTAATCTCACGATTTTCCTCGTAAAAAATCCTTGCTTCTTTCTTGTCGTAAACCAAACTCCCAAATCTTTCGTTCAATATTGAAACATTAGCCTTAAAAGCTAAACCCTCCCAGATTAAATGCTTCATCTATAACCCCCAACCCAATTTTTAATTAAATTCAGGGTCTCGTCCCGGCTCTAAAGATTGTATATGGCCTTTTCTTGAAGATGTACAGTAGTTAGCCTTTTCCAACCAGGTACCTGTCAATTAAACCCAAACAGAGCTCTCTGGAATTCTCTATGGTTGGACTGGGAGACCCACTGGTGTTTCATGCACTGCACTGATCTATGATTTAAATTAAAAAAAACTTTGCAAACGAAAGCAGTGGTGGATGTGTTTAAAAATTCCAGCATGGAGCACCATGGTTTCACCCTGCTGGAGTTGTGAGGGAGGCCTGGGGGATACGGGGGCTGGGTGGGGGAGGGGATGAAAGGGGGAGGGGAAGGTGGGGGGAGGAGTGAGGGGAGGAGGGATGAGGGAGGGGGAGTGGAGGAGGGGTGTGGTGGAGGAGGGTTGTGTTGGAGGAGGGGGAGGGGTGTGTTGGAGGAGGGGGAGAGGTGGGTTGGAGGAGGGGGAGGGGAGGGGGAGGGGTGGGGTAGAGAAGGGGGAGGGTGGGGTGCAGTGGAGGGGAGTAGTGGGGGAGGGGGGGGAGTGGGGTGGAGGAGGGGGAGGGGTGGGATGGAGGAGGGGAGGGGGAGGAGTGGGATGGAGGAGGGGAGGGGAGGTGGGGGAGGGGTGGGGGTGGAGTGGCGGATGAGGGGGAGGGGGATGAGGAGGATGGAGGGGGATGAGGAGGATGGGGGGGAGGAGGATGGGAGCGGAGGGGGATGAGGAGGATGAGGAGGATGGGGGGTGGAGGGGGATGAGGAGGATGTGGGGGGAGTGGGAGGGGGATGAGGGGAGGGGGGGGGGGGCTGAGGAGGATGGGGGCTGGGGGGGATGAGGAGGATGGGGATGAGGAGGATGGGGGGTGGGGGATGAGGAGGATGGGGATGAGGAGGATGGGGGGTAGGGATGGGGGGGCTGGGGTGGAGGAGGGGAGGGGGAGGGGGGGGGAGGAGGGGAGGGAGAGTGGGGGGGGAAGAGGGAGGACGGGGGGACTAGGCCTGGAGCAGTGACGAGATGGGGGGGGAGGGCGGAGAGGGGTGAGGGCCGATGGGAGAGGGAGAGGATGGGGGGCAGGGGAGGCAGAGGAGGGGGGAGGAGTGTTGTGGCGCTGGGGAGGGGGCATGAGGGAGAGTGAGGGGGGACTGAGGAGGGGGGGGGAGGCGTAAGGGGTCGTGGAGGGAAAAGGGGAGGAGGGGGAGAGGTAGGGGGGGAGGGGGGAGGGAAGAGGGGGGGGGGGGGGAGCGGGACAGTGAGCCGGCGCCTCTACCTGATTGTCCATGGCGGTGCCGTGCGCCGCTGCCTCTCCGTCAGCCCGCTGCGGGTTCACGCTCGCATCGTGTGAGGATCCGACTGCTCTCCCCGTTGCCCAGGGCCGGAGGGGACGCGGCGGCGGCGACGGTGCTGCGCTGACAGACACTCGGCAAAGGCGGGCGGGCGGGCCGGGCCCGGCGGCGGCGGGAGGCGGGACTTCCCGTGCGGTCGCTCGCTCCCGCCCTCCCGCCGCCGGCGCGTTGACTGACGGCCGCAGCCGCCACTCAGGGCCGGGGGCGCCGGGAGCTGCTCCAATCAGCGTGAGGCGAGGGGGCGGGACGTCTCACACCGTTGTGACTGACATACGCGCTGGCCAATGGTGATAGGGGGAATGCCAGGCGGGCGGGACCAACGACCAATCAGTGCGAGGCGGAGAGGGGGAGGGAAAGGGAACACGCGAAGGAAGAAAGGGACAAGAGGAAAGGGCGAACAGGGAGAGGAAGGAAGAAGAAAAAAAAAAAAAAAAAGAAGAGAAAAAAAGAAAAAAGAAGAGACAACCAGAAAAAAAGAAGAGAAAACCGAACAAGGACCCGAATCCCAAACCGCAAACAAAATAAGAGAAAAAAAAATCAAAAGAAGAGAAAAAGAGCAGAGAACAAAAAAGAAGAGCCAAAAACCAGAAGAGAAACCCCAGACCCAAAAGAAAGGAAGAAAACAGAAGAGAAAAAACCCCCCATCATATCCCCACCCCTCATATCCCACCCATATCCCCCCACCACCTCTATCCCCCCCCTCATAGCCGTACCTCCCCCTCATATCCCCCCCCTCCCCCTCATATCCCCCCCCCTCATATCCCCCCCTCATATCCTCCCCCCTCATATCCCCCTCACCCCTCATATCCCCCCCACTGCCCCCCCTCATATCCCCCCCCATATCCCTCCCCCTCACGGTACGGGTTTCAGGGGTTACGGAGAGACAGCAGGAGAATGGGGTTAGGAGGGAGAGGTAGATCAGCCATGA